>NW_019739229.1:351452-473175 GCF_002891405.2 Cryptotermes secundus | reverse complement strand
ACTTCACGAAACCTGGTTTCAGCAGGATGGTGCGACATCGCACACTGCAAGGCAATCAATTGCAGCTGTGCGAGAATTGTTTGGTAATCGTGTCATCTCAAGATTCGGTGACATTCCTTGGCCCCCAAGATCACCGGATTTATCAATTTGTGTTTTTTCTTGTGGGGCTACCTCAAGAGTCGGGTCTACACGACTCGGCCAAGGACACTGGATGAATTGAAACAAAGAATTTAAGAAGAAATTCGTGGTATCCCAGCTGAGATGTTGCAGCGATCAGTGGGGAACTTGAACAACAGATTAGGAGAATGTATACGTAGACAAGGAAGCCATCTGCAGGACGTAATTTTCAGAAATTGATAATTTGGATTGTTGTTTCTTAAAAGGCAAGTTGTAGTGGTTCAATTACTGTCAATAAAATTTTTTGTTGTTGCACGTATTCTATTTTTATTTGTTTGCCAAAAGTTCCCGTTTTTCTGTGTCACCTTGTATAAAATTAAAGATTTCAAAAACTGCGGAGTGATCTGATTAAGAGTGGGCAAAACCGACAACTTGAAGCAAGAATATTTATTTCATTAAAATCTGAAAACAGAATAGACATTACGTATGCGTTTTTATTTATATGGCTCTACTGCCCTTTGTTGGATCCTGACCATTTCTTTTTCACTTTCCTAACCTTTTACACAGTCGGTAGGACTCCTCAGTCGGCAATCAGCCCGTCCCTAGCCCTCCACCTGCACACAAGGTAACACAAACACAGAATGAACGCACACAGACATCCATGCCTCGAGTGGGATTCGAACCCACGACCCCAGTATTCGGGCGGGCGAAGACGGTTAATGCCTTAGACCGCGCGGCCACTGTGATCAACAGGCGCATAACTTAGAGAGATTAAAAACAGCAGATACAACGACTTAATTAGGAGAATGGAGTAATTTAAATAAATTTGTCTACTCAGAATTACTGCGCTTTTGGACTCTGTCCATCATCCGGTGTAGCGTAGTCAGTATAGCGACTGGCTACGGGCTGAAGGACGGAGGTGTCGAAGTTCGAGTCTCGGTAGGGTCAAGAATTCTCTCTTTTCCAAATTGTCCAGACAGGCTCTGCGATCCACTCAACCTCCTATCCAATGGGTACCGGGGGCTCTTTATGGTGGGTTAAAGCGGCAGGAGCGTGAAGATGACCACTCATCTCCACCTAGTGCCGAGGTCAAAATTATGTGAACCTATACATCCACCCCACCCCATACTCCTTCGTGGCGTAGTGCTTAATTCGTTGAGCATAGGGACAACTTTACCTTTTTACTATCGTCCAGTATTCTAGAAACTAGAGAAAACAAGTTTCGGAAACTGGTTCTGTTTCCGTCCTCAGGTGAGGGGGAGACACCTACTTTGTTGCGTCCCTTAGACATAGCTAACCTCAACCGCAGGACGATGAACAAAGTCCAGAAGCTCTGGAATTCTGAGTGTTGTACCAGTACACTACCGTCAGGACACTTCAGAACAAACGTGTCTACCATTATACCTTAAGAGCTGTGAAGGGACCAACCCCCATAAGTTGTCGCGCACTGCCTTCTGAAGACGTGGGCAATTCAGCGAGATATGTGACACTGCAGAAAGGACACGACACTGCATGCAGATAGGAGCCGGGTCGCCTCGCAACACGTGTCTACGTGTCAGGCCATTGCGCAAACTTCCCCCTTCCTCGGTAGAACTGAAGTGGAAGTGTCATGCCTGGTCGGACAGCTTCACCGCTCGTGGTCTGTGCGTCCGTTCTTCTGGTTAGAGAGAAATATATCGCGCAAAGAAGACTGGCGCCAACATTACTGCAAGCACGAACAAATATGATATGCTCATAATATTACATAAAAACCATAAAAGGAACTTGAGGTACATGAGAGTTAATTATTAAAATGAAATGGGAGAAGCAGGATTTGAAAGGTATAGACAGAATTCACTTGGTGCCAGTATAGGCTTCCAGTGGATACATATGGAATGTGGAGTGAAGTGAAAGAAGGGAATTTTAATTTCTGCATCTTGCTATTTGTTGGTACTAACTGGTATTAGAATAACTACCAACAAAACATAATGAAAGTTAATCTAAGTCCAATAAGGCAAACAAGTTCAAGCTGTCTCTGTAGGAGACCATGGAGGTCCATAAGCTCGTGAGACGTCGAGGCTCCAACATTTTCTAAACGGTTGTATCACAAATGGCGGTGAGGTCGTCAGATATACCCACAGGCCGCTTTTCACCCCCCACCCCGAAGAATTTTGGTACTCATTTCTGTTAGAGGCTGAGTAGACCACAGGGTCATAGTGCAGCAGGAAGGAATAGGTGAATTTAAAAATCGAATGACTTCATCGGGAATCGAACTCGCGACATTCCGGCTTGTAGCACAGTACCTCACTCAACTACGTTACCGCGTGTCCCCGTCCAATAGAGCAGTAGCCCAGTATTCAGGATTCCGGTGATCAGTGTGGCGTGATCGTTTAAGTTGTGTAAATCAGCAAGAGTGTAATAATTATCTATTTACAATTACGATCTGTAGGCCGTTATAAATCAAATTACCAATCCTAACCCGCGTCTTTGTCCCCCAAACACATGACAATATTATGCCCACTTATTCTTATTATATTGCTGAATTTCGATGTCAATAAAAATTTAAAAACTTTAAGTGTATAAACTTTGATTTGGCTAATTTACAAGCTACAGATGGGGCACAAGGCAACATAGTTGGTTGAGGCATTATGTTACTCGTACAAGCCGGAAAGTCGCGAGTTCCATCCCCGAAGAGGTCATTGGATTTTTCAACTGACCTAATCCTGGGGTCGACCCAGCCTCTGAGAAAAATAAGTATCAGGAATCTTCCTCGGGGAGTGGGGGTAAAGGCCGACGGGCGAGTAAGGCTGACAACCTCGCAACCATCTGTAAGCCGACTGTCTAGAAAATGTGGGAGCCGCAACGTCTCACAACCCCATGGGCCTCCGCGGTCTCTTGCAGGGACAGCTTTGCCTTTTTCACCTTTTTATATAACACCTTCGTACGATTTTCGATATTTCCTCTGAGGGGGCTGTTCCTATTTCAGTGTTCTGTGTCATAACACCGCAAACTATCGCAGGGGGATCCTAACAGTTCATAGGAATACTCTGACTCCATCTTCAGGGTTGAAATGTAGGGTGAGAAGTCGGTTGTGTTATGTAGGCAGTTTGCAAGATAGGTGACTACTCAGATATGTGGCGGAGGGACTGGAGATGGTGCCCAGTCAGGGCCAGTTGGAACAGTGAGCAGGAGAGCAGCCCCAATCTGGGCCTCAAAATCCTGATATTATGAATTAATCGGTTTCTTCAACCTTGAAGAGAGAGGCAAATTGTTCATCGAAATATCCGTTTCAGCCTACACGACTACGTGGTGTCAGAACCAGAATACCACATCTGTTTTATATGTTGTCACTGCAGGCAAATCCTGTAGTCCTTACGTACGGACTTGCCCATCCCATCAGCGTTCTTACACAGCTGTGCAGTTAAAACATCTCTCCTAATTAACCTAAGAGCCCATCGCATATCTGTACCGAGGGCAGACGCTTCAGGTGGTGGGAATGAAATCCCAGGGTTTGAAAGCGTGACTCCCTCCCCCAAGCACTCCGAGCACAACAAGGAGGTGTTGGTATCTTCATGTTCAATAAGCACACACTACGATGGCAGAAACTCAGGATTACAAGTCCCTTTAACCACGACATGACGTCGGAAGCACCAGCGCACTGAGGAGCAGGCACATAAATTCCATTCATACTCAGGTCTAAACAGGCTATTATTCACACGTGAGCGCAAACTGATCAATTGGGGCGATTAAATAAGTCACTTTCCATTTACAATATCTTACATTTGGTTAGTTAACAAGCAATTATTTCATTAGTACTGCGACGTGTATACCAATTGCTAGGAAACGGCTCGGTAAACATATTTCCGCGGGGAGCCAACGCGCCCAACAAGACTTCAATTGCTAGGCAACGGACCAGTAAACGACTCCTTAATAATAGAGAATGCGTTTTCTGTGTGGTCTGTGCCGAGGGTTTATAAAAGGACAAAGAAATTTGACACACCCGTGTGGAGGCGGGGCTGAATACCTCCACCGTAACCTTGCGAGTCGTTGGAGGCGACGAAAAGGGAAGTCTAAAATTTGAGACAACAGTTTTGTTTTGAGATCGTTCCATCCGAAAGCATCCGTCTGGTCATCCGGCCCCTCTCCTCAGACTTAAGGCCTCTGCGAACCTGCTAAAAGCTAGCTGTACACTATCTAAAGGCGCGTCCACATTACTCGTGCTCGTGCTGGTGCTCGCCAGGCTTGTGCAAGTCGGGAGACTCGTCTGGCTTTTACTTGTGCTCGTAAATCTTCGTCCACACTACTTCAGTTGCTCGCCAGGCTTCGGCGCGTGAGGATCCGTATATTTACTCCTAGTGTGTATAGGATGTAGTCGTATTTTAATTTATTGGCTATAGTTTTTAAATTAAAAATTAAATATTTGCTTGTCTCGTGATTTGTCATATCGTCCACATTACTCGCGAGCATAGACAGCCACATGAGCAAGAGTAATGTGGACACGCCTGATAGCCTATTCTACGAGCACGGGAAAGAAGCAAGTACAAAACGAAGAGGACCGGTGCACGACCTTAATTTAAGCTTTGTACTGGACCCACTTAATGGAAAGTTCACTAAGCTTTCTTCGCTTTACGAAAGTAAAAAACTCGAGAAAATCGCGGCAGGACATCTTCGAGTCCGGAGCAATTATCTCTAGGATAAAAATCGGAGTACCAAGACAAAATTTTTCTCAATGGCGATAGAAGTTTCATGCACTGCAAGGCAATTATGGAGTAGAAGTTAGTGAAGGACGAACGCGTAGACGTGATTCAGATTATGAAATACTGGTGGAATAAATGTCAGGAGAAACAACGACGAAATTGGGCAAAACCTGCTCCATTTCTTTGTTTCTTCCAGCGCTCTAAGTTCGAACCTGAAGAAACATAATTCATATTGTCAATTTTTGTAACGCTTTGGGTTGGAACCCGAATAATACGGCTGACACAGTTATTTCTTGAAGCGCGTCACTTACGAACCGAATTAAATATGTCTCGCTATCTTGCTCTTTCCATACCTTCCGCTTCGGAACTCACAAACCCTATTTTCTGTTCCCCTTCCGGTTCAAACTGGGTGAAGTAAGCTCAGTATTATTACTTCTGTAACTCCGTATGTTCGGAGCACATTTATGCCACCTCTTTTCACGCTGGTTTCGTGCTCGGTTTACCCTTCGAGCCTCAGGTTGAAGACAAGGTATTCCTCTGAAACGTTTGCTGACTTTCAAAGGACTACACGGCACTATACCTCAGAAGACGTAACTCGTCATAACCGCCGTCTGACCGGCGCGGCCACTGTGATCGGCAGTAAATTGATTCCCCATTTGGATATGCAACGGATTCCTGAAATGTATAACTACATTATAAATTCGTAATCACGATTATTAGATCATCTTTATCATCCACTGCTTTAGAATCAAGTACTTGGTATTAAACTCACTACTAAAAAGGTCATTACCTCAGAAAAGAAAACACGCACAGAAGCGGTTAATCTCCACGTGATTATAAAATTGGTCTTAAAATGGAGAACTTCTATAAGAGGGATGGACAAATCTTAGCCGTATATTTATTTGCCTCTAAAAGAGATCAGTCTACAAATACTATGCAATCATCCACGAAATACTTGCAGAAATGAATAAGAGTAAAACAAAACTATGGGATTATCAAAGAAAATTTTAAGGTATTATTAATTTTTTCCTCTACTAAGCGAAGCCGAGATCACAGTGGCCTAGCGGTCTAAGATATGAACCGTCTCCAGCCGCTCGAACACTGCGATCGTGCGTTCGAATCCCAATCGAAGCATGGATGTCTGTGTGTAGGTAGCGGCCTTGCGACGGGCTGATCTCCCGTTCAACAAGTTCTGCCGACCGTCTGAGGATTAACAAACTGAAATGTTGTCCAAGGTCCAAAGGGCTGTACAGCCAGAGAGAATGAGATAGTAAACTACGCTAATCAGTAGCGCTGGCACAGCCTTGAATTGGAGTCAGTCTCTGTTTCGTGTATGCATCAAAACAGACAATTTATACAATGAAATGTTTTCATTGCAACTTCTCTGGTTACGAAATCGATACTGTCTTTCTATTTTGCGTAATATAAACCGAGGTAAATAATTTAGCAGTAAAAGAGACTGAGCTCTGGCCTCTGAAAGGGTCGAGTTTCTCTCTGTAGTGTTTCTTCGCAGACGAAAAGCACAGATTTCCGTGACAGTGGAGGAAAATAAGAATGACGGAGGTACAGTTCTTTCACAAAATAAATAACAAGCAAACGAATAGGTAACTGGTCCATTGTGAAGATTTCATAAAAGGCTCATATTCTTTCAGCAGCTCATTTATTTAACTTCCTCGGTGGAACACCAAGAATCACTACGGTGCAATATTGCGATTTTCTGGTCTGTGATATCGTGTAGTCTTGTAGCTGGGTACCAGTGTTTCGGAGTAACATCCTGCGTCCACCTTCAGGGACGAAATTGACGATCAATTAGTAAATCAATTTATCTTCGTGTTGTGCACCATTTGGGGCTCATAACCAGATTTTAGTCTCTGTTTGGACAGCTATTATTTACAATTTTACACATTTTACACACTCCCACTCATTGTCAAATAAATTTAACATATACATAATATTCACAATTCTATAACTATGCATAATGCGTTGTTACAATGGTGTGGCATATTTTCTCAAGGCAACAATTGTGAAGCTAGCAGAGACAGCTGCTGCTAGGGAACGGTTCTACAAACAAGCCCGTTACTAGGTAAGAGATTTGTAACACGGAACAGTGGAGTAACTGGGAAGTGGTGTTCTTCGCGCGGCCTGTGCGATAACTACGTGACGCAACAATAAAATAAACTGTCCCGAGAGGTGTTTTCTATGCGGTCCGTACCGAGGACCAGCTGCAATTACGACAGAGTCTTGGTTTCTTCCCCCCCCCCCAATGTAGTGTCTCTCACTACGCCCACCACTTCTCTCTTTCTCTCTCTCTCTCTCTCTTGAGACGGCAGTGAGAAGAGTAGGAGGTTGGTGTGCGATGGCCTCCAGTTAGTCAGTTGGAGCAACGAGTGAGTTGTGAGGTAGTCGCCGGCCAGTAAGGACGTGAACACGGGAGCTGAGGAGACTATGGCGTCCGAAGCCGCTACCGGGCGACAGCCGGTGCACGCACAGCAGACTGACAAGACTAATTGCGTGTTGTAGAACTGTACAGGCTGTGTGAATTAGCAATAGCGCTACAGTTAGTTGTAGTTATGTCTTGTAAGTATTCAATACATTCAATTATCAACCCAAACCCCGTCTCTAGTCACTCATACAAGTGACAATACTTACGTTATAGAAGGGCTCTGTGAGGATACGGTTAGGATCCATGAACATGTTACAAATGGAGGTAGCCACTCAGGTTCAGAGGAGACAGAAGGAGCAGAACCAGGCCCGGTCCAGGCCAGTAGAAAAGAAGACCAGGAACTGTGAGAAGAGCGCCCATTTTAAGGATCCAAAACATTCTCCACAGAAGTGGAATGGAGCTATGAGGACTTAAGGCCCTTGGATCGATCTGCGATGTCCCAGCCTCTCCCCATGCCCTATATCAAATTGGCCAACTTCTTTGCAACCTTTAATTTGCGCCTAAACTATTTCCTTTGACCCTGGAGATGGAGGCAACATATTCCTTCGAAACGGTATATTTTTCCACACGAATGCATGGTGTCACAATCAAGAGGACGAGAATGCGAACAGTGCCTTATCATACACTGTTCAACTGTTCACTGAAGCGTTCGCAAGAGTATGTCACTGGAAAAGGCGCTGAGATACATCAATTCATCAAGCTATTTCATAAAAACTATCTTGGTCTCGTTAAGTTGTTATTTCCCCTGAGATATGCTAACATATCATTTTAACGCATATGTAATACAGAAACCTGTCGGCTCTACCTTCCCTTTCGGCAAAACCACCAAAAGATGGCATAATAGCAGCCTCGCAGAAGGCCTACAAATTACGAAATTCTTCATTATGTAATTTTCTCCACGTCCTCATAACCGCCTCTTCCTCCTGGGGGGTGGAGTTTCCTACATTGTTTCTGTACATGACGTGTTGATGCCTGTCTGTAATGGTGGTTCTAGTGTTTCACATCTTCGTTCCTCACAAAGGCCTGCACATTAATATCCGTTTAGGTCTCGCTACTGTACTGCATTTGTGATGTAAAATAAAAAAAAATACCAGAACATTTAAACTCTTTATTTCACAACACAATGCAGGCAGTTAAGTATACTGTTTTCATTTTTCTCCTCCACTAACTTAATGTCAGCCATTAACTATCAAATGCACGCTTTTAACGACACCATCAATTTACGGGGCGTCATACTATTTGCTTAGACAAGCTGTCACTAATTTGGCTGCACCGTGAGACTGTACAGTCTGCCTAGCCTATGCTTGCAAACGTAGCAGAAATGAGCGGTAACATAAATAAAAGATGCTCTACTAATTGAAGGTCATAGGCATAGTCCCAAAAGAGGTTCTTTGCAATGTTCCGTATCTTGCTGGTCATTGTGTACAGACGCTGCAAATGCAAGCAAGCCGTTGTACAGTCAATCGCAAGTCGTCTCTCAGAAAGTATCCTTCTTGAAGAATTCTACCTTCTGGGACATGAAGACATGTTATCCGTCGAAAGCCAACAAATGTTTCGGAAACGTCAAACACTGTTCCCTGAACATCAGCTGATTTTCAACGAACTAAACAGCATTATAGCCCAGAAAAAGTGACTTCATGCACACCACTGTGAAATCCTAAAATTACTTCCCTTCCTCAAGGAAATACATGTTCCTAGTTAGGCATTCACGCCGGGAAGAGGGGTGGGACAGCGGAGGTGTAGCCTCAGGCATTAACATGGAAATGGATGGAAGTGAATTGTAAGTTTCCCGTCACGGCTCCTACACCCTCGGAGAATTAGCCCCAGGCCACCCTCCTAGAGAACAGACCTGGACGCTCGAGAGTAGAGAAAATTGTCTTTCTATGCAGCTTGTGGCATCCTCAGTATAGCTACGCAGCTGTTCTGTCTCGTGTTTTCCTTATATTTCTTTAAACATTATACGTATCGAAATACATTTCGAATATATTTTCCAGATCACGTTTAGTTACGACGTGCAACGTACCAACTGTTTACGAAAGGCTGGAGTTCAGCTTCGCATAAAGTAAAGGGTACATTTGAGGCACTTACTTACTTACTTACTTATGGAGCTGAACCCTTCTTGAGGAGAAGCCAATTCTGCAACTACTCAAGAACTTCCCAGCAATTTATGGAACCCGAAGTTTCATTACCGTGTTCACAAGAGCACTCCACCCGTCCCTATCCTGAGCCAGATGAATCCAATCCATACCATCCATCCTCACTCTCTCTAAGATCTATTTTAATATTGTCCACCCACCTACGCCTTGGTCTTCCCAGTGGTCTCTTTTCTTCCGGCTTTCCCACCAATATACTATATCTACATGCATTCCTCTTCTCCCCCATTCGGGCTACATGCCCTGACAACCTCATCCTCCTTGACGCCATCATTCTGATTATACTTGGAGAAGAGTACAAGTTGAGATACATACAATAGTTAAATTGTAATTCAGTTACAGTTCTTAACACAAAACGTTGCATAATTTTGGAGATGAAAACATGTCAAGTCAGAGAAACCATTTAATACGACCTCTCTGTTGAGTATTCATTTTATGTGTCTTGTGTGTACCACGCATGATAGTTTACCTGAAGGCCGTATTCCTCTGTAACTGATGCATCTGGTATTAATATGTTCATTTACACGTAATATTTCATGCGTGAACTACTGTCAGGAGGAGCCAACGAGGTGTTCCGAACTGGCTGACACTAAAACACTAGCCGGGGGTGTTTACTAACGCACTGCATCAAAACCTTTCCTCCAGGCATTTCAGATGGATTTATATTGACACACTTAAGTGAGGCACTTCAAACTGATACCAAAATTCGTCAGCGAGAGGCTTCATATACAGTGATACAGACACGCAGACTTGCAGTGCTTGATATCGGCTTCAGGCGTCCCAAACGGATGGCTCGGAGAATCTTCCCTTGAGGCACTCCAAACAGACTAATTTTGGTGGCTCATTGACATTATTGCAGATTAGAAAGAGAGGCTGTTACCAAAATACAGGAATAAGGGGCTCCCAAAATGTGTGATGTCAAAATATATCAACCAAATCTTTCAAACTCACCAACACCAAAAAAGAAACGTAAAGGGGCTGATAGACCTCACCGCGATACTCTGAATGGACTAAATTGAAAAGAAAAAAAACGAACAAAGAAGTTCACATATGCCCACAAAATAAATACTGAGGAAGCACTTGGAATAGTGCATATACAGATATGCATCACACTGGATCGTGAAGCAAATGACTCTTAGGGATGATTATTAGTTGTACTGGGTTTTCGGACTTTACCCATCGTCCTGGTTTTAAGATAACTAAGAAAAACATGACGTTTCGGAAACTGGATCTGTTTCGTCCTCAGGTGAGGGAAACACTGGACCAGTGATTGAGGTTAGCTTTTCTGTTTCGTCCTCAGGTTAGGGAAACACTGGAGCAGTGATTGAGGCTAGCTCTTTCTAAGGGACCCAATAGAATAGGTGTTTTCCCTCACCTGAGGACGGAAACAGATCGTCTCCGAAACGTCGTGTTTTTCTTAGTTATCTTAAAACCAGGACGATGGATAAAGTCAGAAAACCCAATATCTCTGTGTATTATACACCATCGTCAGAACCCTGTAGCAACTAATTATTTGTTGTGTTACCGAAATCTTTCTTGCACCTGTAAATGATCAATTTTTATGTAATAACTTAGGTAGAATTACGTGACAAATAATGGTATGAAATTCTGAAAGACGTGGTAACATTTTGACTAATATTATTAGCAGTAATAGGAGTAGTTTTACAAAATCTCGGCAGTTAAAGCGAGTCATTAAGCCCTAATGACAGTTCTTATTTCAGCCGTTATGATGTAGTTTCGACGACTTAACTTTAGAATCTCTACAGAATTTGCATTAAGCTTCCGGTGTTATGTACGTTTCCGGGGTACTTATATGAATGACGGTAACTACGGAACAGACAGGAGACCGGAAGCTGATGCTCAGCCCGGTATGATAATCATTTATCCTTTGTTACAATGAATCACGAATCACAAAACAGAGACTACTTGTTTATCAGCAAATCTCCACAGAATCGCTAACATATGCCATAGCATACTGCGTTTTGTGTGCTACAGCGAAGCCTTTAATCAATAAAAATGGACAGCATAAGCGACCTTTCATTGAAGCTGTCTGCATGGGAAACCGAGGCTAATATACCGCGGGATCCCGTACCACAACGCACGATAATAGAAGCCCTCAAAGCTAGTCTTTAATCTGCGTGTTGCAGAACAAGGCCTTTACTGCCTGTCAAATTGGATTAATTTTCAACAGTGCGTTGGGCAGCGGTTTGAGAACTGATGTTCTGTGGTCTGGCCGGCGGAAACTTCCAATATTCCCATCGGATCTCGGATGTTTGGACAATGCATAGAATGTTCGATAAGAAGGGAAACATATTATCACGATTTTATGGAGTGACTATAGGCGGGGTTTTGATAGGTAACTGGAATTATTGAACTCTTACAGAACGCAACTACAAATAAAAATAGCGCTCTCGCTAATTCACACAGTCTGCAGTTCAGTAGAGCAAGTACTAAATATTATTATTCTGCTGTGCCTTCAACAGTCGTTGACTGCTAACGGCTTCCAAAACCGCAGGTCTCTCAACTTTAGTGTTCACAGCTTCATGTCTTCGCTGGCTGTCGCCCATATCACTGCAGCTCCCGAGCTGAATTAAATGGCTTCCAACTGACGAATTCACTCACAAGTCAAAGTCAAAGTCACCTTGCGACTGACGGCCAGTCAGTCAGTAAGTTTTGGTTTCGAGCCCCTACTGTTTGACAGTTACGGTCTTGTTTTTGTGGGATGAGAGGACAGGTCTCTCTTTTGTATATGCTGCTGGCCCTTGCCAGCGCAGTCTTTTTCGGGTCCGAGTCCCTTGGGACTCGTGACCATATTTTACTGTCTCAGAACTGAGACTTCCCTTTCGTCGTCTCTTACTACTCGCAGGTTCACGGTGGAGGTATTCGACCCCGCCTCCACACGGGGTTCATTCACTCACAACGTACAACAGATTCCTTAAGTAGCCTCAGCACGGACCGCACAGGAAACACTTTTACCAATAGTTCTATTGTCGCATCACGTGGTTATCGCTCGAAACGCGTAGAGAACACCATTTCTCTGTTACTGTTTACGGTCATTATCTAGCAACGGTCGTTGTTTACAGAATCATTATTTGGCAACGGGTCTACATAAACTTGCTCCTGCATGAACTAGCAAGGGAATAATTACAATTATTTTGATGAGAGGATCTGTAACATACGTAATGTTTAAATTAGTAATTATTTCGGATAGACCTGCTGACGTTTCTTCATGGTAGATGTGTAGGAAAATTAAATTCAGTCGACGAAATTGAGATTAGCTCTTTCTAAAGGGCCCAGCTGAGTAGGTGTCTTCCTTTTTCACCTGAAGACGGAAAAATATATATTTTCCGAAACGTCGTATCATCTACGTATTACCTAGAGTATCCTCTATTACCAAGACTTCCGGACGATGGAAAAAGTCCAAAAGCCCAGTAATTCTATGCGTCATCCACCATCGTCAGAAGCCTTTAGAATCTACCTTTTCGATAAAACACACATAAACATTTATAAATAAAATCTTCATGTTCTTACATCCTGAATGAGTAGTTTCTCTATTTCGTGTGCCATGCTCCATGCAGCGCCCTTCGTGCCGTTTCGCCCACAGGCCACTTCCCATTCATCCCCTTTACCGAGTTCATTAATTTCCCCAATTATTGTAGATAATCAGCACATGGCGTAATGCGACGATACCGGGGATTTCACAAAACAGATTTATATGAGGGTCCTGGGTATTTTATACTTGAAACCCACTGACAAAACACAAAGTACAATTCATTTAGTCATTCACGAGGACACAAATCCCGCGTGACTGGGTTATTCCCCATCGCATGACTCACAAAACATGAAATTATATACCCGCTATCGACAAACAGTTCATTAGCAACAATCCCGCATGCCAACCAATGAAAAGTCATTTGCTCTGACAAAACTATGAAACAAAACCCTGAGAATTGCTTGTGCAATCTGCGTAGTGCGGGTTGCGCCATCATCAGACAGTTCCTTCATCAATAGTGAGTTCATATACTGTCACGATTTAGGGGTTTGTTGCGTGACTTATAAGACTGGTTCTGATTTGGATTATTGTATTGTATTGTATTTAGAGAGGGTGGGTTTCCCCATGCGCTTAGACCAACTGTTGGTCCATGATATTCCACCAGTCTCTATTCCTTACCGGTACTGGTGCGTGCCATCAGTTCCGACTCAGCCAGCGAGTTCGGCCTCTATTGGCTCAGCGGTATCTCGATGCTTCCCCCATCTACCAGGGGCGTTAGAGACTAATGTTGGGTGGGAAATGTCCTGAATTTGGCTCAGTGGTCCCCTTGGGACATGAGGTTCTTTTACGTGCCGTAAAGCTACGACATGGGACCCACGGCTTAAAGTCCCTCCCGGAGGACGTGTTCCCTGAATTTTTCCGCCCTTAAAAATTCCACGACCTCCGCCGGATTTGAACCCGCGTACCTTGAGTCACGAGGTGGGAACGTTACCCCTGGACTACGTAGGCCGCTATATTTGGATTTATTGGCACCTTATTCACACAGCTCGGGACTAGAGACAATACAGAGCTATCGCTGATCTACACACTTTGCAGTTCACCGTTTCACACGCACTACGATTCTCAGTGTTCACTAGTCGTATCCTGGTAACGGGTTTATAATAGTTACACTCTAATTCCAAATCACACACCAAGTCTTCTTTGAACAGTCCAATTAATTACCTGTCATTTCCTCTCAGTCGCCTTCGACTGTATTCTCCAGAACTCTACCAAATTCTTGACAACTAACTTAAAAGAACTCTTGTTTAGCTGAACTCTCATAACTTCTGACAACTAACTGCTCCCTTGGAAATTCTCTTTATATAGCCTAGGTGAGGACTCCACGGAAAAAGGCCGTCTTCTATTGTACTGTGACGTTTTTGGCGTGTTTACTGAACCGTTGCCTAACAACAGACGTCCTATTGTTGGGCGCTTTCGCAAGAGCGAGAATCTGTTTACTGAGTCGTTGCCTAGCAAAGGGCCTATATGACACAATATTCTATTTTAATCATACAACACAAACAGAATTTTCCATGCCGGATATGTTATTAAACTCGCAGGACAGTCTTTCTTCATAAGGCTACATACTTCAGTTGTAATGTAGCCTCGGAGATGTTTTACAGACAAGTATTAGCCACTGTACATTAACAAATTCGGTTGAGAAATAGCCATTGCACAGTCTAATAAATAAACATTTTGTGAATATCGGAGAAGTCTGGTGTACTAGTAGCGCTCTACGCTTGCATTCGGAAAGGTCCAGGGTTGAACCCCAGACGCATTACAGACAATTCCTCTTAGTTTCCTCAGTCGAACTAAACAGTATCTGTAGAACGTCTTAAAATATGACAAGTTCGCTTCCCGCCGAGTGTTATTTTGAAATTACGGTCTTCCTTCAACATTCGAATCTACAGGCTTCAGAAAGAATTGTCGAGTAACAGAAAGCTCATTGCATGTTTAAACAGAATGGGTACCGTTACCTAACTATGCGGAAGCTTCCAGTTGTGACCACTGGACATCTCAACCAATTTAACAGTTGTCTACAAAGAACAAACTCCGTGGTTTGAGTCCGCAAGGGAACTATACCGACCGAGCGACCGCCGCTTGTCTGTAAAGTTAGTGCCAAATTTTGCTGATAGAGGGTGTTACGTGGTCAGCGCAACGAATCCCCACTGCCGTTAATCTCTGTTTTCTAGACCGGAATCGCTATTTCCTTGAAATAGGCCCACAGTTATCCTCACGATGCTGAGTGGACCCCGTTCCAGGCTACATCTTAGAGAATCTGGTAACGCCAGGAATCGAACCTGGGACCTCTAGATCTGCAGCCAGGAACTCTGACCACTAGACCACAGAGGCATTTACGCAGTGAAATTAAAAGTTTAAGCGCAGAAAGTCAAACACACGATTTATAGAGGAATGTTTTCAGAATAATTTATATAGAGAGACGAACAGAGATAAAGACACAACGTTCCCGCTATGAGTTCAGTTATGCCAAATCCGTAGACTAACGAGCATGTCTGCGTCGCTGCAACTTGATATTTCACAATCGTGCGAATGTACGGACCGAAACAAGTTCCTGGCAATGAAGATAATTTACAATTAATTTATATATGGAGTTCTTGTGCTGGAGCAGTACGTCTAACGAGAGATTACGTCATTACCACAGCCAACCTCTATGGTACCCGCAGCGTGACTGGAAGGGCTTCAAAGAGGACAAATCGCATGCGATTTCGAAAGTCTTTCAACAAACAACCACTGTGAAACAGAACACAATTAGCTCACGTAGTGGTGTTTCATTCAACGTCAACATCAATTAAAACGAATCTCACAGGTTTGTAGGCTCAGTTCCCCACGGAGCGGACGTTCTAATGGCTACCCTCAATCACCGTGAGAGCTGATGAGATGGTTGCGGTCATCCACAGCTACTCACAATTCATCATCACCTTCACTCTCGCTCTCGCAGCCGCACCACCCAGCTCGTGGTTTCTCAAACACGGGCCCCAGACTGAGTCACCACACTGACGGCCAGAACAAGGAGAAAGCTGACGTAGAATTAAAGCCAGAAGAGACAGAAGGATGAGGTGGGCAGGGCATGTAGCACGAATGGGGGGAGAAGACGAATGCATATAGTGGTTGGAAAGCCAGAAGGAAAGAGACCACTGGGAAGATCAAGGCGTAGATGGGTGGACAATATTAAAATTAATCTTAGAGATATAGGATGCAATGGTATGTATTGGATTGATCTGGCTCAGGATAGGGACAAGTGAAGGGCTCTTGTGAACACGACAATGAACTTTCGGGTTCCACAAAATGCTGGGAATTTCTGAGTAGCTGCAGACGGGGCCTCTCATCAAGAAGAGTTCAGCTCCACAAGTAAGTAAGTAAGTAAGTAAGTAAGTAAGTAAGAGAGGGCCGCGCCATAGCTCAAACGGTTAGTCTCTGGCTTCCCACCGCGGCGGCCCTGGTTCGATCCCGGGTCTGGTCAAGTGGGATTTGTGGTGGACAAAGTGGCGCTGGGGCATGTTTTCTCCGAGTACTTCGGTTTCTCCTGCCAATCTTCATTCCACCAATTGCTCCACAATCACCCTCACCTATCATCTGGGGCTGGTACAATAGGCCAGAGGTGGCGGCAGTACAAGGGACTTAGTCCCACCCCACTAGCAATAAAAAAAAAAAGTAGTAGGCGCAGGAGTAGTAAGAAGCTGAGGTGAGTAAGAGAAGGGGAGAACAATACTACTCTACGTACAGGTTGCATAATAATAAGTGTTCATATTTCTTGAAAAGTATTTTGGGAACGACTATCAATAAGTAACAGATGTATGATGGAGGATAATATTAAACTGAACATGGTATTTAAATGGCGGCTACATTTGCCTGGCTCAGGGTAAAGGTCGATTCTTTACAACGAATAATAAACCCAAAAGTTAGTAAAAAGTAGAGAATTTATTTACAGTAGAACACTCTACGTCTCAACAAACCCTCCTCTCTGTGTATGTAATTTATTTGTTACTGACAGACATAAAAGATTAGAAATGGTTACGCTAATAATAGAACATTGTGGGGATAGCGTAGTCGATATTTTGACTGGCTGTGGGATGGACTAACAAGGGGTCGGAGTTCGAGCCCACCCAAACTCCTATACAATGGGTACTGTGGGCTCTTTTCTGAGTGCAAAGCGGCTAGGGCGTGAAGCTGACCAATCACCTCCAACTAGTGCTGAGGTCAAGAAAATGTGGATCTATACAGCCACTCCTCCATACGTCTTCATGGATTAGTGCTTAATTAGTTAAGCACAGGGGCAACTTTACCTTTAATGGTAACAAACGCATGCAACAAGAAAACGTAACGTGGGTCAGAACACTGGGTAGTGCAACTGCGAACTCAATGAGATATGTTTGCAATAGACAGCAACAATTGGGCCAAGAAGTCATCAGTACGGGTCGCTGAGACATCGAAGAAGTTTGAAAGAGACGACTCTGATATGGCCATGTTCGTCGCAAGGCTGACAATTTCTAAAACGGATTGAAGTCAAAATGTCACGGCACGCCGATCGAGAAACATATAAATACTTGTAATCCTGTGAAAGACAGCTGACGTTTCGGAGAATCATACAGCCTCGATTCTCAGGATCGAAGACTAAGTACTCCAGAAAACAGTAGAAGGAAGCGGTACGATGGGTTCAGCAATGTGTTCTTCCGAAACGTCCGTTGATTCTGATCATACTACACAGCGTTACATCCCAAAAGACAGAAAATTTAACCGTAAAAAGTGACTAGAATATAGGTAACATCGCAACATAAGACGCAACTTTAAACAGACCTGAACGTCCCACGGGATTTAAAATTCCCGAATAAAATGAACGTTATTTAAGAAGCTTGCTTCAGTACGTTCCCTTGGGAATTCGGAGTAGCAGGAGTTCCGCTGCGGGCGCTCTGCAAATGTTTGAAATAATAATTGGTGTCTGGCGATCAGACTGCGCATGCTTGTACTCGCTTGTATTGAGATATTGGAATTCCATAATTTACGAGACGACATGTTCACCCGTGAACACACCACGTCTCAGAACACGAGTTGCTTTCTCTCTCCGCTTTGTCTCGTCCGTT
The DNA here is from genome assembly GCF_002891405.2 of Cryptotermes secundus. Classification (NCBI taxonomy): domain Eukaryota; kingdom Metazoa; phylum Arthropoda; class Insecta; order Blattodea; family Kalotermitidae; genus Cryptotermes; species Cryptotermes secundus. Next base: position 455,155 of record NW_019739229.1, on the reverse strand, counting down.
CTGTTCCTTGCCAAACACAATGACCGGGAGTATCTTTTTGAGCGCTGTGAGGTCTGGAAGGGCAAAACTAAATCCACGTTCCGCGATCTCTGACAATCGGTTTCGAAATTGATTTTCCATTTCAGTTTAGTTTCCCCCCCCCCCCCCCAAAAACAAAAATTCAAATAACGTAAGTACTGCATCCCAGGTTGTGACCCGACTATCATATTCTGAGGGCGTAGACTCCAGAGATGGTTGCGCCCTGCACAGTATTTCTACATTAATGCATGGATGTGACTTATTAAGTTAATTATCAGATTACGATCCTTTATTACTTTCAGGACGTGCGTGACAGCACAGATGAACCAAACGGCACCAAGGGGCGGCATATTTTACAAAAACTCCTCACAATTTTGGCTTCTTGTTAATCAAAACTTAATCACTTAATCTTATATTCATTTTTTTTCCTTGGCGCTACAGCCCCAGTGGGCCTAGGCCTACCTCCATGAACTTCTCCGTTCACTTCGGTTTTTCTAGATCTTACATATTCGGTAGGACTCCTTGGGCGGGTGATCAGCTCGTCGCAAGGCCTCTACCTGTACACAAACACAGAAAAACGCACACACACAAAAATTAACATCCATGCTCTGTGTGGGATTCGAAACCACGATCCTGGTTTCCAAGCGAGCGAAAACAGTACATGCCCTTATATTCATATAGTAACCATTAATTTGGAATCATCTAACAATGTGCTGGAACAACGAAAATAAAAATTATTTCAGTATTACGTCACCAATCATCCCCCTCCTCTGGGTACTGGAAATTTTCTGTTATGACGAAGTTTTGAGAATGTTGATCTGCCATAAGTGAGAGATGCGTTGGTTATGGAATTTCGCCTGAAAGGGGGAGGGGGAGGAGTTACGCTTCTGACGCCTGTAACTCGCTTCCTTTTATCACGCGTCTAAATAATTATTGAACCGTAAATGTACATCCGTTCAGCGGTATTGTTAGCCTAGGTTCCTTGTTTAGAACAATTTAAAAGTAGGCTTATGCGATCACTTTTCTGTCTGTGTGCCTGTATAGGTATACCACGTTGGCTCAACCATTATTTATTAAACTTGGTGTAAATATCAAGGCAGCTGAGCCAATCTCAAAGGCGTAATTCACAAATCCCTCCAAAGGGTAATATCAACACTGCAGATTCTTACATTTCTGAGAAAGAAAACCTTAATATTACTTGAACGCCTGTACCAACCTTCATAAAACTTTGTATATTTATCATGTTCCGATTAGTGGGGGGTGGAGTCCAGTTGGGTTCACTCGGCACGGCGGCCACTGATTGGCCTATTGTATCTGCCCCGGGTGATTATGATGGTGCAATGAAGATTGGCAGGGGAAACCAAAGTACTCGGAGAAAACCCGCCTCAGCGCCTCTTTGTCCATTATAAATCCAACTTGACCAGACCTCGGGATTGAACACGAGCTGCCGCGGTGGGAAGCCAGCGACTAACTTCTTGAGCTATGGCGCGGCCTATTTATCATGTTACCTGAGACCAGCTGACAAGTGAATATCATAAGATTCTCTCATCGGTAATACCAACACCATAGCCTCTCAAATTGTTGAGGTATTACTCATGCCTGAACCGATAGCCATGAGGCTTGGTATGTATATCATGTCACCCCATGTCATCACAATGGTATACTTTATAAATCACTCCCATCAGCAATACAGACATTGAATCCTTTCAAACAGCATTGTTTTATTGGCTTCATTACGTATACATATGAAAGTTCTTTGCCCACTTATCGTAAAAGACACACAAATTACAGTGAAAGGGAAGAAGATTATTTGTTCTTCCTTTCCATCTTCACTACAACTCGCTGCAATCTCTCAGTAGCAATGACTTCTCAGTTGGCCGAAATACACGTAAGAACGCCAGAATAAATGTACGTGGCATGTATAAGTTTATCCTGCGTTACAATCACTTCTGTTACACGTAAATTAATCCGAAATTTCTACAGCATTGAACACAGGCGTACAGCTACTGTCACTCTGTGTTTAACTCTGACATTTGTAGTTCAGCAAGTCGAAACAAAGACTTTAAGTTGTTAGTTAGGCGAGCAAATTAATTTAGTTCCATGCAGAATCTCTGCAAACAGAATTCTGAAACTAATTTCACAAACATATACTTAAATAATTCAGTTCTCAGTCCAATTGTTCTCATTCAAGTCTCTGATTACCGTAAACTTGATTATGTAATCAGCAATTGTGATTGGCTAACATCGGAACACGCATTCACCCCAATCCCCTAAGACCGTTGTATTCAGAGCAGCAAGGATCAGCCTGTAGCTCCTTCCATCTACCCTAATTCACAGCCTAACTTTATTATTGATAAACTTGGATTGGGCCTCCAAGCAAGGAGCTCAGTTCAAGTGAAAAATGTTGTTCCGTTTCAGTGAAGGAGTTGCATGTAAAAAGGATAGCATGTTTTTTCTTCTGATACGAAAGTTAACGCAGCGGTGAATGCGATAGAGTCGACTCTCTCCTGCCCAGAGGAAATCAGTTTCACGTTATATCAAGCCGTTGTGTTAACTGGGCCTAAGAAACATACTTTATTTATAAGGTGTGCCTCTGGGAAATGGAACATTCTCTATCTCGAACATAGGAGAGTGATCAGTCCCCTAGAAACGGACACCATTTATCATCGGCTATACTTCGCGACGGGCACAGCGCAGATATTTGGGAACAACGATAACAAATCAAAACCTGATTCAGGAGGAAACTAAGAGGTGATTGAACTCGGGTAATGCTCGCTACCGTTCAGTCCAGAACCTTTTGTCTTCTCGTCTGCTGTCTTAAAACATAAAAATTAGAATATACAAAAGTATAATTTTGCCGGTGGTTCTGTATGGGTGTGAAACTTCGTGTCTGACATTAAGGGAGGAACATAAACTGAAGGTGTTTGAGAACAGGATGTTGAGGAGAATATTTGGACCGAAGAGGGATGAAGTGACAGGAGGTTGGAGAAAGCTGCATAATGAGGAGCTTCATAACTTGTAGTTTTCTCCAAGTATAATTAGAATGATCAAGTCAAGGAGAATGAGATAGGCAGGGCATGTAGAACGAATGGGGGAGAAGAGGAATGCATATAGGATACTTGTGGGAAAGCCAGAAGGAAAGAGAACACTGGGAAGACCAAGGCGTAGGTGGGTGTGCAATATTAAAATGGATCAGAGAGAGATAGGATGGGATGGTGTGGATTGGATTGATCTGGCTCAGGATAGGGACCAGTGGAGGGCTCTTGTGAACACGGTAATGAACCTTCGGGTTCAATAAAACGCAGGGAAGTTTTTGAGTAGCTGCAGAATTGGCGGTTCCTCCATGAGGGCTCAGCTCCGTAAGCAAGTATACTTTGCGACGAGAAACCAATGTTGCCTGCTCTTTCTGACGGGGAATATTCTTAAACATTCCCCTTGTTACGTGCCGAAATTCTGTCATATATAACCTGACTGATTCCGCTTAATAATAAGCAACGTGAGATGTGCGTGTCAACATGATTAAAGCAAACATATTGAATTTAGTATCTTTTGTTTCAATGGATGCATCCTGCTGTGTTCAATATGTATACGTCTTTATTAAAATCCGTCAAAACACAATAACAGAACAGTTTAACACTATTTTGCTACATGTTTCGTCTTTTTAGAACGTCATCATCAGGCAACTATACAATTAAAGTGTTCTTAAGCTATTAAATTGCGTACCATATAATTCAGTGCAAAGTTGGATTTTCGACAATATACCACGATATAATAAATAATAATAAGTAGAAACATGTAGAAAAATATTGCTAAATTGTTCTGTTGTTGTGTTGTGACGGATTTTATTAAAGAAATTTATGAATTTAATTACGTACTACAAACTAACTGCCTTGCGTAGGAAGTGTGCCTGAAATCATTTTTCAACAGTTACTTCAATTCAACGTTATATTAATCTTGCGTGTAAAAGGTAAAGTTGTCCTTGTGCTTAATTACTTAAGAACGTCGTGAAAATTTACAGGAAGTGGAGGTATAGCTCCAACATTCTTGCTTCAGGCGCTAGGTGGCTGGTTGGGACCCAGAGCCAGTCTGGAAGCTGTAGATATGTTTAACTGTTTTCAAAGGAGTTCCCCCCACCACCAACACCATAGACGTCTGGTCTGTGGGTGACGAAAATATCAGACGGAGCCAAGTATGCGAGATCGCTTCACTAAGGACTTTGCTAAACCTTATACAAGGATGGGCGCTCCGTTTCCGATAACTGTACCGGCTTCTCCATGTTCAACGTATTCTTCTGTCTACCCTGATCATCGAGGCAACACATTTCTCCGAAACGTCGATAAACGTCTATTAAACTACATGGTGTCACATTGCAGAGGCTGAACTCTTTAAGAACCCAATACATAAAGAGAATACTTAAGTTACTGAAAAAGTAAAACAGATTTACAATGACAAGATAGTAGTATGTTAAGTCCACGTGGCGCCTGATCATCGGTGATGTCACCGCACAGAACATCAGCCCGGTTACCTGACTGTCTGAACCACGTTAAGAGTTGATAAAGACGCGAGTGAAGAAACTTATAATTTACTGGTTACATAGCGCTGGAAGTTTACGGCGAGGGTCTAAGCAGCTACTACGCTCTTGCAAAAAAAGCAAACGATCGTAGCTTCGATGCGGATTCACTTCATTTCACTTGAGCGCGAACAACAAGATGAGCCATCACCCGCGGAATGAGAGACCAATTCGGTTTAATTCGGAACACTGGTTTGCCACCCGGTGACGATCAATCTTCTTCACAGAGGCCGAACCATGGTACTAATTTCTAAAAGAAACGAAATTAAAAGGCCTTCCTCTGAGGGTATAACCTTATAACCTACTCCCATAATTTCTTCTTGTGAGAGGAGAAAACGTCGCTGTCACTTCCTCTTTCAGCGCGCCGATCAATCTGCGTCATACGAGCTTTTCTGGAAAGTAAAACTGGGCTTGGAAAAGGCGATGTTGAAGAGTAACGTAGAGGGCAGGTTTAGACGTGTTTCTTTTCTTGTCCTCTCTTCTGTCCCCTTTTCTTTTTCTGGGATCAACTTACTCTATACCTGAATTCCCGGGGGAAATCATTTCAAGATTCTGACGTCATTTATTCTTAGCTTTATTCATTCGTCCCACACTATCCCCTGTGCATAGTGGCTCTCTGTCACTTGCGGGCTTATAATAAGCGTTGTTATGAACTAGACACAGCCGTCTATAATTAGGACGAAAAGCTCAAACACAAAATTCTAAAACGCGAAACGAAATACGCTCATAATGGAATCCAAAGGGACTTGGACATTTTTCCGCTTCAAAGATAATTAGGTTTAATTAAACAATACCTCCTCCTAAGTAAAAAAAAATATTTTCACGATATGCTCGTATAGCCATGAATTTTTTAGCGCAATCCTGAGCCAGAAGTTAACGTTACATATGTAAACTGCGCTGTTTCTGAGGAGACAGACTTCCAGTATCCCCTCTTATATATTTCTTTATTTCTTTGTAGGTAGCTGAAGTACTCGCTCGAATACTGCAATCGTGGGTTCGAATCCCATTGAAGGCATGAATGTCTGTGGGTGATTATTCTGTCTTTGTGTTGTTCTGTCCGCCTCTGTTGTCTAGTGGCCAGAGTTTCTGGCTACAGATCCACAGGTCAGGGTTCGATTCTCGGCGTTACCAGAATTTCGGAGAAGTAGTGGGTCTCGAACAGGGTCCACTCATCCTCGTGAGGATAATTGAGGAGCTATTTCGAGCAAATAGCGGCTCCGGTCTAGAAAACCGAAATTAACGGCCGTGGGGATTCGTTCTGACCACGCGACACTCTCTATCTGCTAAAGTTGGCACTAACTTCGCCGACAAGCGGCGGTCGCTCGGTCGGTATAGTTCGCTTGCGGACTAAAAACCACGGAGTTCGTTTGTTTTCTGTGTTGTTCTATGTGTAGATAGTGGCCTTGCAACGGGCTGATCCTCCGTCCAAGGAGTCCTTCCGACTGTGTACAGGATTAAGAAACCGAAAAATCGACTAAGAACCAAAGGCTGTAGAGCCAGAGACAGAAGTATTCAGCACGCGTTATCGTTGGTCTGTCTTAATTGTTTGCCAGTCCTGGTAGGCATCTTCCTTCAAAGAGAGACGTAAAGAAGCATAATGTAAATGAGGTTTTACTTATTATCTAAGCGGGCGCAGTGCCCTGAAATAAAACTGTATTTAGATATTCTTTCCTACATCACCATTTTAATGAGTCTCCGTGTTGTAGGGCCTATGACTAAGCATACTGGACAGGTATATACCGACCGACAGCAACAATGTCCAACCGAAATGAGGAAATTAATGGCGCTGCTCTGGTATTTGCTTGGCGGATGGGAGTATATTTAGGTTTGTCCCATACCGCTGGCTTGTAACATGGTTGCCAGTGGTCTCTGTCATTCCCAAATATTCAGTAAATTCTCCCTTTTCGGAGGGAGAGCGTGAATTAGAGTCCAATACGGTTACATTATTTTCTACCGAGATCTATCTGAACTGGGTGAGCTGCGTACAATTGCCTCAACATTCCACATGCCACGGCTGAATTCCTCAACTTTCATTAGCTTCTCGTCACATGCGCAGTTTGTGAATGTGAAAAAAACGCGCCGTGGCAGTGATCGGGAAATGCGCATCTACACGGCAGGGCTGTTTCATAGCATCGTATCACTTTCAAGCAGAGGAATTTATCGGCTATCTGAATGCAGTAAATCACAATGTAATGATAAATACTGATAACATACTTGAATACACAGGCATGTGGCCTGTGTTCGCTCTGCTCCAAACATTACAATACGAACATGTTACATACGGGGCACGTAGTAATGTAGTTGGTTAAGGTACTATACTAAAACCCGGAATGTCGCAGGTTGGATTCCCGATGAGGTAATTGGAGTTTTCAATTGACCCAATCCTTCCAGCCGCACTATGGCCTTAGGGTCGACTCAGTCTCTTAACAAAAAAACGAGTATCAGGTATCTCGCTGGGGGTTAAGGGCGGCCGGCCGACTCGTAAGGCTGAACACTTCACCGCCATCTATGAGCACCTTGTCTATGAAATGTGGGAACCGCGACGTCTCACAAACTTATGGGGCTCCACGGCCTGTCACAGGGATAGCGTTATCCTTTTGCCTTTCTTACATGTTACATAAATAAATATTTGCTTGGATCAAATAATAATTTGATGGGATGGGTTCGGTAAGAGCCCTCTGAGAGGGTCGTCATACAAACTTCTTCCCATGTCTCATAGAAGTGTCATTATAATGAGAGATTCTAGGTTCTGACGATCGTCACTGTCGAGAGTTGTGACGCCGTGTGGCCTGGTATATATTTTATAACGTTTCGATGGGATATAGTTACTAGCTGCATCCTCAAATTCGAAGATGTGGCCGAAGAAGCAAGCACAATAAATGGCTTTTACTGCTTTCTTTGCTCTACACTGAAAATGGAGCCAGTAGCTAGCGGCATGTCTCTCCGAAACGTCAGGAACTTCGATCAGACTATATCGTATCCCATCCAGAAATACAGTAAGCTTAATGACGAAACTTGAACATGGCTAATCCAAAATTTATGGTCCATACAAGTTTTAATTTTTGTGTGTAACTGGAAAAAACGTCACGAGTTAGCGTGCCTGTAAACCTACCGCATGTAAACACTCCCTCACACTTCAGCCTTACTGGATATCTTAAAATGGAGTTTTAGAATTACGGCGAGCCATTCGCACACCAATTTTAAAAGATAAAATAAACTCATTTTTTCTTTCTGGAATTCAATTTCGAATTCCGAAAGACGACATAGTTTCTTACAATACCACTGATAAACGAAGTGAAAGCACATCAAATAAATAAAGCAAGAAAGGCAAATGCGCTTCTAAATAATATGTATATCTGGTGTCAGACACTCAGATGACTGATTCCGATATCACTTGCTTAGATCCTAGCAATCAGTCCTGTAATACTGTGGCATGTAAACCCATCGCTAGGCAACAGCGAAACAGGTAAATAATGTTTCCAAGGCAAGAGTTACACAATTTTTATAAGCAGAGTCAGTTAGCTGTTGCAGTGAGTCACTCGGTTAGTGAGTGAGTTAGAGGACTGCAACGGTTCAGGTTTTGTGAGCTGTTGCCGTTAGAAGCTGGTAGCTGAGACACGGGGACAGTTCGGGAACCCAGAGAAGGGGAACGTCCGCCGTTGGAAGCCGCTACCAAACAACGACAATGAAGACGTAACTGCGTACCCTAACAAATGTCTGTAACAGTGAACAGTAATGTGTAGTCATCACTGCATAAAAGTGTCAAATAAATTCGTTCATCATTCCAAAACCTGTACGTTTTTATAACTAATTATTTTTCATTTTTCATCTTGACAGTTTCAGGGAATTACATACAGTCTACTATTTACGAGATTACTATATTTGCATTTCTGTCCATTTTTATGACTCATGATCTGAAGTATCTTCCGGTATCATTTAACTGTGAACTATCCTGAAGTAAAAAGCAGTATTGGTGCGAGCACCCAAGGTGATAAATGTAGTTCTGAGGTATCTTCAACTGACTGAAATGACCTACAATTAATGCCCTTGTTCGTTGGGGCGAAATAATGCCTTTGATAGTTTTTTTTTCACCACATTCGCGAACTGATGTCAACAATCTGCCAGCCAGGTGTAATTTGACAGTGAAAGTGAAGTTGTGTTCTAAGACGTCCTCAAGTTACAAATTAAAGGTTAGTTTCGAACATATTCAGGTGGGCTGAAGTTGTAACTGAGGATTAAAGTCGATACATTTCTCTTGGCACTACAGCTCCAGTGGGCCTAGGCCTACCTCCATGAACTTCTCCGTTCACTTCGGTTTTCCTAGATCTTACACATTCGGTAGGACTCCTTGGACGGGTGATCAGCTCGTCGCAAGGCCTCTACCTGTACACAAACACAGAAAAACGCACACAAACATCCATGCCCTGAGTGGGATTCGAACCCACGATCTCGGCTTCCGAGCGAGCGTAGACAGTGCAAGCCTTAGACCGCTGGGCTACCGTGACCGGCAAAGACGATACATTGGCCTATGCAATTCAAAACGAGTGTGTGAAGCCGGAAATTTTTCTATCTGATAGGCCGGACCCTGAATTGGTTTACATGAATTCATAATAGTTCATAATTAGAAAAAATTCCCTATCGGACTGAGCGGCTACAGGAATGTTCTGCACAAAATATAAGCTAACTAATTAACTAACTCCATGAAGCAGAGCCATTAATGAGAATGTAACAGCTGCTCACCCGGTCAATGAATTCCTCGAATTTTATAGAATCAGAAGGTTCATTACCGTGATCAGAAGATACCGCCACTGGAGGCTATCATGCGCCAGACGAATGCAATCAACACTCTCACATTCTATTTCTTTATGAGCTATTTTAATATTATTGTCTCATTTCTGCTTAGGTCCTCCAAGTTGTGTTTTCCCTTTAGGTAATAATTCTGTGGAACAGGTCTTACAGACCTTCTCATAATCTTTATTAACGGACACAGCATGTGAACCTGCTTGAATTCTTCCGTTTACTAACAGAAGTATCTAACAAATGCAGTACACACAAATGCAGACCTAACGTGTAAATAACAGAAACTCAGTCACCCTTCAGGCACGTTTCTGAGATAATTCATAACTTTCTTCAATTTTTTATTTAACTTCAAAAGATAATTTTACTGAGATATAAACTTTCACAATTAACTGACATGAGAATATTAATTGGATATTTAACCTTCTGCAATCACGGACGAAAGGACTCGTTCCAAATTCCAACTGAGGGACTGAGCCAACTGAATTCTGATATTGCATAGAGCATCCTCACTTTTCTCACAGCTCGAGCGTGAAATGGAGGAAATTTATATTCTTGAAAATTGAACTTTAAAACTAAGAACATTTTATAGAGTCAATATGCTTGCAAGTGTACGGGATCAAGAGTAGATAAGTTTCGAAAATCAGTTACTATAACCATGATATCCGTCCCTCTTGACCGCCTCTGTGTTCTAGCGGTCTGGGTTTCTGGCTACAGATCATGAGGTCCCCGGTTCGATTCCCGGCGATACCAGATTTTCCGAGAAGTATTGGGCCTGGAACGGGGTCCACTCAGCCTCGTGAGGGTAATTGAGGAGCTATTTCAAGGAAATGGCGGCTCCGGTCTAGAAAACCGAGATTAATGGCCGTGAGGATTCGTTGCGCTGACCACGTGACACCTTCTATCCCCAAAAGTTGGCACTAACTTCGCCGACAAGCGGCGGTCGTTCTGTAGGTATAGTTCGCTTGCGGACTACAGGCAAAGGAGTTTATTTTTTTGTATCCGTCCCTGTGACAATAATATGGCATAAAAGAATACCAACATGGGAGATCTAGACAAAGAATTTGAATTGATAATTAATTTTAAATGTTATAAAGGCCAATTCACTTGAGAACCCAACTGGGAAATTGCATACGATGAAAGTTTTTGACTGATCTAACTTCATGATGTTACATCTGTGTGCTGCAGATTAAACATAAAGGATCCATGTCCCTCGAAGACTGTAGCTCTGAAAAACAGGAAATGATGGTTCATAATTATGTTTCGATCTATGGGTACGTCCCAAGACACTACAAGGCGCGAAGATATATGTGGTACTGAATTCTGCGTATTTTCTTTTTATTATTAATACAGGAGACATCAGGGAGCGCTAAATGCATGAGGCGTTAACATACAAAATAACATAAATTCCTTCTGCGCTTTGCATAGTTAATTACAGTTCTTGTTAAGAAGAATAAAACATAATCTTTTATAAAAGGGACGACTCAGAAGCTGCAAGATTTATGAGTTTCTTCGGTCTAATAACACACTACAACAAACGATCGCTTTTTTTCGCTGAAAGAAGTTCTTCCTGACCAGATCGGTTGTGCACAACATAAAAATGAGAGCCAGTAAGTTGCAAAACACAGATTTCTTTCCTTCATATTTTGTACACGTCAATCTCACCTACCAGTTACCAGTTACTATGAACTCTAAAGTAATGAAGATACACGTCTGAGAATTTCCATTCACGTCTTGTTACATTTGTTGTGTAACTCTTTTCTACAGAATGTTCACTCAATATTGGAATTTCATATTCTCGTCTCATGGATAACAACAAATGTTACAAAAACTACGGTAAAAATACGAAACGGTGAAGAGTGTTGCTTTGGACCCAAATTAAATGGGAAATATATGTGACTGTTTGAAATCAGTATATCAGAATTACTATGGATGTTCGTGTGTGAGTATATTCTGTGTTGTCTTGTGTATGTAACGGCCTTGAGACGGGCTGATCACTCATCCAAGGAGCCCTACAGTCTGTGTAAAAAAGATTATGAAGCTGAAGTAGAGGCCAGGGCCCAAAAAAGGGCTGTAGAGCCATTGATGAATGAAATGAATATAATTATTACGGCTAAGTCCTACAATAACAATTTCCTTCTTCACCACAGACAATCCAGTGAAGCTGTATTTTCTTTGGTCAGATCTAAACTGGAGTATGCTTCTGTTGCTTGAAACTCTGTTACAGTTATTAACTCCAATAAACTTGAGAGCATACAAAAAGAAAATCTGGAACTTTTTGCAACAATAAACTTTTTAAATATGCCAAATATGTCTGTGATAATTTATTGGAACATTTAAATTTGCTGACACTGCATACAAGGCGTCTTCACTCTTGTGGCTTATTTTTAATAAATGTCTATATTGGCGCCGAATGTTGTCCCTCTGTCCTGGAAACAGTCGGCATTCTTGTTCTCACTCGGAACATACCTTGTTCAGTGGCTCCTCCCAACACTGCCCTCTGTGTCTCTGCTACAAATGCAGTTTGTGTATCTACAGACGTCTCTGAAACTCAGGTTTAAATATAAACAACCTCAACTGATCGCATTTCTTTGTTTTATTTGTTTTGTTCTGTGTTACCTACTGCTGCTGCCGTTTGTGTTCGTGTTGACTCTGTAACTGGCCACTGACTGTCTCACGCAGCACGTAAATAAATGAAGAATTTAACTGAATTATTATTACAATTGTTGTATGAGAACTGTTGACATTTATGTTCCTGCAAGATAAATTATTAAATATTCCTCCCTACAGACGGCAATGCAATAAGACAAGCTGCTTCAATGTTCCGCTGACGCAAATAGCACAGACAGACTGTTAGGTTTTGCTAGAACAAACACTGTCTTTCTTGCAGATACCTTCCCTGTTTTCATCGTGCGTAGGAGATTCCTCTTTTTTTTTCTTTCTTTCTTTATTTCAATGGCTCTTCAACCCATTCCGGGGCTCTGACATTTTATTGAGTTCCGTAATCATTTTACACATTACCCCTTGGACGAGTGATCAGCCCGTCGCAAGGCCGCTACCTGTACAGAGAACAAAACAAACAGAGAATAACCTCACACAGACATCCATGCCTGGAGTTGGACTCGAACTCACGATCCCAGCGTCCGGGCGAGGGAAGACAGTTCATGCCTTAGACCGCGCGGCTACTGTGACCGGCACTTTCCTTTTTAGTTAGTAATTTTACTGTTAGCCGTGTTCTGTCTATATATTCAGCGGCGCTTAAGCTTCTGGTTTCCAGCACTTTAATAAATTGTTTGCGTTTCTTTAAACATTCAAAACAAATGTATGGGATCATAATGCACCTTACACATTATGTAAGATGACTATGAAGGATGCAGTCTTCTGGGATGTGGGGCCGTGCAGATATCGTCTGAACCAACGAACGAGGAACCATCGTGAGAAAGTGGCTGCATACATCTGCTCACGCTGGTTCCATTCTCACAGATTTTTCTGCCCTGAAGATGGAGGTTATAATATCCTCCGAAACGTCGGTTTACAAAATATATACACGGGGCCACATCCCGAAGACGGCACTCTTCATCGCCCTATACATCAATCCGTTTTTATAATATGAACAGTATTTGAGAAAAGAGGCAATGTTCTATTTTGAGCTCAATGTTAGCTAAGAGTTAATAGGACTGATACGAATCTGACGCGAATTTCGATATTCTTATGTTTCCTCTACAAGATACAACATATACCAATACAGTAACTCCAGCGAAAGTAGCGGCGAACGAGGTGATGTGACCTTTTATTACGAGTTCAATGTATGCATTCTGTGAAAACAACGCAAAATAACATATAAATGTTAACACTCTATGAATGAGCAGATCAGCTACACATGATTTTACCCAGCCTCTCACTGCAAAGAAATCAAAAGAATGATCAGAGTAGGTATTGTGTTCCAGTTGGCAACAGTTTTCCAATTCCTGCGGATGAAACGAGATGGTTAGCTGACGGCAATAATGTGACTGTTGGGACAGACGCTGTATGATGCTTGAAGCAATATTTCTTGTTCCTCCGTCCGTTTTTCTTCCTCTCGATGACGTGGCACAAATTCCTTTCACTCGACGCTTCATCACAGCCGTCTTCATATATGTCACTTTTGTCTCTTCTTCTTTTCCGCCTGAGCGGGCTGCGACAAGTGACTAGCTTGCCGTTTCCTTCTCAAGCCCACCTTACCTCCAATTTTTCAGAATTCTGCTGCTACCTATCATTCGCGCTGTGAACAAAAATATGTTTGTCTCCTTCCTGAGATCTTCCATTTTCCCATCATGCCACTCGTCTTTCAGTTTTGTTCTGGATGGCAGGATTCCTCGTTAGCTCCAAGTTTTTACAGAACTCTTTCCCTCGCGTCCCGCTTCATCACGTGATAATCCACCGACTGTTGGACATGATATGGGCTGTCAGATGTTGCGGCTTAAGAGATTCAAAACGATCAAGTGGTCCAGGTATCTGCAGAAAGCATTATCAGTTCTGTAGGATAAGTACTTCCTGTCTGTCAACTGACTAGTTAAAAGAAAATGTTAAAGAACATTTTCTAAATGGAAACTCGCAGAATAAATTCTTCGTTGAAAGAGGCTCCAATTTGCTACACAAGACCTATTTTAATTGTGAAAAACTTTGGACAAAATAAAGCTGATTTAATAATAATACTATAAACAGATACCAATAAACTAGACTTAATTAAATTAAAACAGGAGCTTGTGCTCTTGCCAGCATAGCAACAATAGATAACATATATTTATATTAATTTCAATGCAACTTCCTGCAGCAGCTATCAGAGCTGCCAGCTTGGGGAATTACGGATATTAATCACATGTTATCCAGTGATTGCCCAATTAAGTATAGGCCTCATCGTATGTTGTAACACCCTCAGTTTCCAGTTATTCCTGAAGACATAGTGTCTGTTCTCGCCAATTTGAATAAGGCAACAAATGCCCAAATTCCTTCTGATGTAAATTAGCGATAGCGCTATAGCTACCTCTAGTTATGGTCTGTGAATTAGCGATAGCGCTATTGTTACGTCTACTTACGATCTGCATATTTTAAATAAATCTAATTACCAATTCAAACCCCGTCTATAGGCACTCATATATGTGGCAACATAATTGCGATGATTATCCATTTATGCGTTTAACTGTTTCAAGTAGGACAACTTTAAGAAGTGCTGAATAGTGTGCTTAAATGCAAGCATTATCTCAGAGACCGCGTATAGTGGGTCCATGTTTACATTCACCATCTTGGGAAACACAGAAGCGAGATGAAACCGCTGCTACTGTGACAGAAGATCAGTGCGCTATGAATGCATTACAAAAGACTGGAATGGAAGTGTGCCTCGAGATAATAAGGTCTGGGATTCACTGCTTGACACAAATTTCTAGTTATGACGTAAAGCATACCCGACTTAGTGCGGAGTAAATGACATGTCATGACTTGAGAGGGTGGGATTTCCATTGTACCCCTTTCATTATTTAAACCTCAAACAATTCTTTCTTGGAAGAGACACTAAAATCCTTTATGCCTTTGTTTCGTCTCCTCTTGAGACAGAGGGTATGGTAATGCACTGTACATCACACAGCTTGGTCTGTAACCAGCGCAAACGAAGACTTTTCTTCGAAGGACGAGACTTATTCTCAGCCAAGAACTTAAAATTATATTGAGCAGAATCTTGGAATGGCCGCTACATGGATTCTCTTCAAAAGTTTACGCCAAAATATTACAGGTTTATGCATAAACAGTAAAATCTTTTGACATGTTACACCACGGTCCATGTATATATGTTTGTGAAACATGTAATTTTAATAATACTGTCATGTATTTAACGGTGTGACTACATGCGGGATCTATGCTTCTTAGGTGTGCGGACTCGAGTCTGAATCACGAATGAAGCAAGACTGCGTCTTTTGTCTCATGTCTTGATGCTTGTCTTGACGCAGTTCGTGTGCGGCCACCCTAAGATATTATGTGAGTCTGTATTAACTCCTTCTTGTGGTAGAAAACGCGAATGGCGGTGTACGGGTTCCAGAATGGACCTTGATACAAAAATCTGCCAATATCCACTTGCTACACAATCGCGGAACAGCGGCTCAATAGCAGTTGTCAAGAGAAGCGAGCTGGACTGCAGAAGCCATTCTGAGAGCTCAAATGATCCTTCAGTTCTTGCGTACATCCGCAGCACACCAATCGGTGTTAAAATATTTCTATGCGCCAGAGTTCAGTACGCCGGTCACGGTAGCCGAGCGGTCTAAGGCATGTACTCTCTTCGCTCGTTTGGAAACCGGGATCGTGGGTTCGAATCCCACTCAGGGCATGGATGTTTAGTTTGTGTGTGTGTGCGTTTTTCTGTGTTTGTGTACAGGTAGAGACCTTGCGACGAGCTGATTATCCGCCCAAGGAGTCCTACCGAATGTGTAAGACCTACAAAAACCGAAGTGAACGGAGAAGTTCATGGAGATAGGCCTAGGCCCTCCGGGGCTCTAGTGCCAAGGGGGAAAAAAAAAAGAGTTCAGTACGCAATGCCCTCAAAATCCCCCTTCCACGAACCAATGGGATTCACACAGACCCCTCTAATTGGATCACTGGACACGAGAAACATCAATTATATCTTTAGTGTCAGCCATTCTGGAAGACAAAATTCAATTCAAACTTCGGCGACTGGCATAGCAAAATATAAATTTTGCTAGTTTGTGGCTTCATTACGGTGGTTTTTCATCCAGTCATTTAATTCCCTTACACGCCTTTTACTTGAAATGTGGAAGAGACAAAACGTTCTTCTGGCTTTACTCAAATCTGTACATTCCAGTTCGCTTGATAATTTTCAGGTGTTAACATGACTCTTTCGTCATCCTCATTCTTACATCAAATTTCATATACGTGACTTCGTAACTAAATAACAATTTTAGTACGTATATGATTTTTCGATGATTTCAATTCATTAAACGGCAAAGAATACCGTCAAATTATAAGTTCTTGCATTCATCGAACGCTGCTTCAAGTGTGACCAGCGAGTGAACTGATAACGGTGTTATACAACTCTGTATACTAAAAGAACGTGCAAACTAAACTTAAACGTGAGGTGTCACATCCAAGCCACGCCTTGTTTCTATTGCTCTGATCATTATTAGTGTTCACTCATGTCGTAAAGTGATATTCCCTTGATCTTCCGAACATCTGAGCAAATTAATTTCTCCGGCGTGTTTCCTGAGAGACGCACTGATCCCTAACGCGTCCAACTATCAGAATGCTTCAAAGTATCAGCAGACACACATATTTCCAATAATAGATCAAAGATGTTGCTGCCACACAAAAAAGAGAGGTCAAGGGACCGGAGTATTAATGGTCAACACAGGCACCGAATTCCTGAGCTGGGCTCAGTTCCACGTGCACTGACCGCCGATTGTCGGCGGAGTTAGTGCCAGCACCTCTGTGGTCAAGTGGTTAGAGTTCCTGGCTACAGATCCAGAGATCCGGGTTCGGTTCCCGGCGCTACCAGATTTTCTGAGAAGTAGGGGGTCTCGAACGTGATTCACTCATCCTCGTGAGGTTAACTGAGGGCCTACTTGAGCGGAAAACTAGCGGCGGCGGTCTAGAAAACCGACATTAACGGCCTTGGGGATCCGTTGCGCTGACCACGTGACATCCTCTATCCGCAAAAGTTGGTACGAAACCTGATACCAGAAACAAAACACAAATGTTATGCACAGGGCATCACGAAACGGAAGAGATGTATGATTGTCTAATCTGACGACTGCAAAATGGCACGGTCACTTGGTCTGAGGCAAGAAATATCTTCGACCGCTGAATTTGGGATCGTGAGTTCGAATTCTATGCACGGAAGTATGTGTAGGTAGCGACCTTGCGACGGGCAGATCACCCGCCCAAGGAGTCCTCACAGTGTCTATGGTATGCATAACTTCAGGATGAAGTCTGAATGGGAGGAGACCAAACGGCCTATTCCGTCAAAGAAGAAAAGGGCGACTTTCGCGAGAACAATAAGAAAAGAATCTTAATTACACGGTGGATTCCATTCGGGACATTCATGGTTGTATCTGAACATTAAAAGCCATGGACCAAATGATAAGTTGCTGGATTCTGCTTTCCTCATTACGTCATCATACCAATTTTGTACCCGACATAGTGCCCTTAATATCTTAAAAGGGTGTAAAACCCATTTTTTTTATTTGTTATTCAGCGCAATATATTTGTTTAAGAACGGTTTCTTTCAACAAACAAACTCTGAGGAAAGAACAGTTTTAGAATTAAGGTTACAATTTATTTTGGTGTTAGGTTTCATAATGAAAGAGCACCAGATGTTCCGCGCATCACAGCTTGCAAACTACCTTTTCTTTGAAAGTAACACTAACATGGCCTTCCCATAGCTCAAGCGGTTAGTCGCTGGCTTCCCACCACGGCGGTCCTGGTTCGATCACGGGTCTGGTCACGTGGGATCTGTGGTGGACAAAGTGGAGCTGGAGCGGGTTGTCTCCGAGTACTTCAGTTTCCTCTGCCAATCTTCATTCCACCAAATTCTCCATCATCATAATCACCCTGGGCAGACTACAATAGGCCAATCAGTGGCCGCCGTGCCTAGTGGACCCAGTTGGACTCCATCCCCCAACTAAGGAATTAAAAGAAATTAACACTAACATACAAGTAGATATTTACTTATCCGAGATACGAAGCTGTCGCAGGGGTATAGCAAGATAGATGTTTACAGATATTCGGAAGGCTATACTGTCTCCATCTTCAGGGTGAAAAACTAAAATTAAGGCAGTATGCTCCTCCGAAACGTCAATAATCACATACAGACCACATGGCGTCACACCCCAGAAAAATGTATTTTCAACGATTCTGTAACCTTGACAGTAATTACTAAGTCCTAGTAGATCCTAAGTTTTACCAAAATTAGTACAATAAATGGCCATAATTATTATTGACTAAAGTTAGGATTGTATGCTTTACAATAGAACGAAATTAAATTGCCCTAAATCACATACGTCATAATAATATCACACGTTCGCTTCGTCTAACCGGTTCCGCTAAACATCTAAGAACCTCCCCACTTTTTCTGGGGATGTCACCTCACAATTTCAAGCGACTTCCACTAATGTTTCCCGAAGTTATTAAGTGAAATTCTAAGCACAAAATGTGGGCTTTAAGCTTCTAAGTCGTCGCTGCATGTGACTTGGCCGAAAGAAAGTTCTGCATAAGCTGATTAGTCTTCTGCTAGTTTGTAATTTATTATTAATCGGATTATCGAACTCTCTTTATTTGAAGAGCGGTACCCTTCAGAGGCAGTTGCGAGTCTCACAAAAACGCAATTAGACGGACGCGAGGAGCTTACTCACTTGCAAATCTCTGTGGTGTGACTCTGCATTCTGTCTCTCTTGCGTAAAGTAGACGGAGGTTGCCAACTTTTTCTTTTTTCTTTTTCGTGAATGGCCTTGGTTTCATAATGAATTATTGACAAGATTATTTACAATTCTGTAAGAGAACAGAAACATGGAGCTCATTATTTCATACTGCGGTTTCATTAGCGGTAATAAGCTTTGATGTAAAATTCACCCCTTTAATAGCTCATTAGTGCCAGAACTTTGAACTGTTCAGTGCTATACGACTGCCCTGCAGGTCAACTATCCGCCCGGGTAAGACGGATTTTCGGCGTGAAATTTAATATTTATCGACACGTGACAAATAAAATAAAGTATAGTACTCGTACACTCAGATTTCTCTTATAGGCCGTCTTCTCGGATGTTGCACCGTGTAGATATTGTACAAACCGACGTTTCGAAAGAATGTATCGACGCTATCTTCAGGGTATAAGAAAAAGAGCGAGGAAAGAGCGTGAGCATGTGCTTATACTGGGTTCATTTGCTTTCGTTTCAGCTCGCGAGTGATCACGCATATCAGGAAATGGTGAGCGAGTTCGCTTTCGGATGACATGCCAAGCCAAGGGCATGAGCTTCATCACAGAAGTTCGTATGAGCGAAATTTCGTAATGCGAACATTCGCAAAGCAAGGAGTGATTGTACGGAAAATAACAGGTTCCTCTTCGTTTGCTATGTTACCGATACTCATCAACACGAGTTCTGCATTTGATCCAATGTTAATAATCCTGCTACATACACGGCTATTGGGCGTTTATTTGTTCCGTTCGGAAATATCTAAAAATACGTCAGAATGACCTCTTGAATATTATATACATATAACGTTAATTGCATAATCAATATTATACATAAACGCTATTGGTTATATCATCACCACACCATCATTGATTGCCAGTTATGAGAGGCCATATAAGACATTGCAGCAGGCTATACTTGTACAGAATTCTCTTTACATGTAACAAAGTGATTTGTGCCCGGAAACTATAGGATTGCGCCAACAAATATCACTAATTCGGAAAGTTTCTAAACTTTGTGATGTTATTACATAAGACAATTATACATATATGTGCTTGTGTCAAACATAGGAATTTTAGCACTAAAAAACTGATACTATATTCACGAAGTTCATATACAAAATACTTCATAAGTTGACTCCGTTTCTGACTTGCGCCTCTTATATAAGAGTCTCCTCTTTTTATGAATTCATTCCACGGGATTCTGGTTAATACAAGCACAACTACTTCATTTCGAGAAGGCTCTGGCAAGAACACACACACACATAGACACATAGACACACTTGTGCGATTATAAAGTCAGCGGGGGTATAGAAAGGGACTTTAATGTTCAATAAGTTATAGGCATATTTTGAACTGCTGTTAAATTTCCAATTTACGATGCCCCATAAGCGGAGAAATGCATACAATTTGTAAGTTTATACACTAATCTGCTGTGAGGATAGCAGGCTTTCTAAACGTGCAAGATGTTCCTAGCTATACAAAGAATGTCTTTCTGGATATTGTTCGTCGTCCTAATTTTATTTCAAACGACGTTTCGGAGACTGGGCTGCACGTCCGTCTCAGACAAAAAAAAACCTATAAAGCTGGGACCAATCGGAATCACTAAACCCTTTCTCCTTAGCGTGGTCCGGAGGGAGGGACTAGCTCTAGCGATAGAACCAAGCTGAGTATGCATTACACCTCAGAACGGAGGCAGAGTCGAGTTTGCGAAACGTTGTTTAAAGAAACAGGATAATCAATAATATCCAAAAGTAAGTAACTGTATTAACAGAAAATTTTGCGTCTCCTAGCTACAGATTTTCATTACACAGGTCCATCACAAATTTCCAGAGTAATGATTAGGTGACCTGGAATTATTTACAGTATATTGTTAAAATTTACATGCTGGAAACGAACGATGGTGAAAATACATTAGGTTATCTTCTCTCGGAATATATTTCAGTCTTCAAAAATTTTGAACAATTGTGTCATTAGTGAAAGGCGGGGATACAAATATTTCAGCAACACAGTTAATGACAAGTGTTGTAGCGACCGGATGGTCCTTGTATTTACGACAGGAAGTGATGGAAGGTTCTTCTCCTTCCTCTGCTGTTCTTCCTCATGTGGATATGAAAGGGACGCCAGTGGCTGTTGGATCTAGGTGCTTCAGTTCTGCTTTTTCTGACATGGAAAACGGGAACGTGAAGATATGTTTTACTTAATCTTCATGACTTTATGGGTAAAATGATTTGTGAGATACCATAACACATTCTGCGTGAGTAGCTACACGACATACCACACCATTAGTGACTGCAGGTCCAGACTGCAGGCGAATGAAGGCATTCACACACTGTACAAACCATTAGGAAAATGGCAGGTTCAACAAGGATATCCATCCCCTTACTCCAACATCCACAGTTTAGATGATCCTCTGCACATGTGGCAAGGCATAAATCGGCCATATGTTAACCAGCATTTGGATCAAACCACAGGAGCCAGGCTGGAGAACTGGTGATCACTTGTAACCGATAACTCCGCAGAGACACAATACAGCATCGATTTCGATAGAACAAACGTCATAGTCCCTCGTCTCAAAGAGAAGCCATCGAAATAACAATGCACCTTGTAGACCTATACGTACTGAGCAAATTTTGGCTTTACCCCTTCCCCACAAATTCCAAAGAATCAACATCAGCCGACATTCAGAACTCCCTTTACTATTCATGTGCACATGACAAGGAAGAAAGAAATGTTACATAACGCCTGAAAGACGGAATAGCTGAGCCAGAATAGATGGTCGCTATTAGGCAACGGCTCGATTAACAGTTCCTCACAGCAACAAGTATGTAATTTCTTTTTAATTCACTTAGTGGGGGTGGAGTCCAGCTGGGTCCACTCTGCATGGCGGCCACTAATTGGCCTATTTTACCTGCCCCGTTTGATTATGACGATGGAGAATTTGATGAAATGAAGATTGGCAGGGGAAAACGAAGTACTTGGAGAAAACCTGCCCCAGCGCCAATTTGTCCACCACAAATCCCACTTGACCATACCCGGGATGGAAACCGGTCCGCGCGGTGGGAAGACAGCGACTAACCGCTTGAGCTATGGTGCGACCTAACAAATATGTAAGCAACAACTGAATTATTGTTGGGCTATAATGATGGAAATGGTGTTTTCTGTTGGATCCTACCCCAGGCTATATAATGAGGATCCAAGGCCGGCTGAAATAGAATTATTCGACGGAAGTTAAGTAAATTAAAATAAAAAACACTTAAGTGATGAACAACGTGAATACATGAAAAGTTCTCACTATTCGAGCTAAGATTTATCCAGAAGGTTAGTATACCCTCTGCGCCCCAAATCACTGGCAATAAACACATCCTGGTACGGATCGATCGCTATACGGACTTCGTAGTTGAGGTCCGATTATCGAGATAAATTCTGTGGTCTAATCATACCTGACTGTTGATCAAATTCTAGCGCTCAAAAGAATAAATTTTCCTGCATTTCCACACCGACTACGATAATCAACGTATCCGATCCAGCCCCAGGAAGAAGAAGACTGGAGCTGACCGCCATCTGTGCAAGCAGCAGTGAGCGGATACACGGTAAAGCACTTGATGGTTTCAGTAAAGCACCTGCATAAAGTCAAGTAGATGTTTACATAGAAAAAACGTTTCAGGTACAGCGAAAACTTCTGTGTACTTAACACTACACATGTGTATACCAAGTTCTCAACACAGCCGTGTGCTTGACTAACGCCAAAAGAGCGGGTACTGCATCATTCACTCGCCACGACTAAACTGCTCCTTGAATTTTTATCCTGCGTGCTAACCAATCTTCCACAGAACACGCAAATTAACGCGTTATCAATTAATTACAACGGAAACATTTGTTCTACTGTCACGTTGCCTCGTTAAAATTACACTAAATTTTTAATTATTCCCTACAGAGAGCATTTACACACATTCAGTATCATGAATATTTCTTCTGCTGATAATACAGGATGTTCAATCAAGGAGGAAAATTGACTGGACAAATATGAAGCACAAGAAATACTGGGGGTCCTTGACTGGACTCAGGCAAGCAAAGGGACTCATAAGAGGACCCTCTGCTAAAAGAGCGAAGGAACTGTTGAAGTTAAAGAGGAACCAGCTACGATGGGCGGTAGGAGTACTTACAGGACACTGTCACCTCAAAAGACACCTGTTCAATCTGGGACTAAGTGATAGTCCCACTTGTGAGAGGTGTCAGACAGAAAACGAAACAGCCACACACATCCTGTGTGAATGTGAGGCTTTAGCTTATTTAAGATTACGTCACTTGGGTCAGTTCTTTATGCAACAAAGTGACTATTTCGACGCCCCCACGTAGAAAATCCTCCGCTTCATTCGAAGCTCAGGATTGCTGAGGAGATAATCAAAAGGGGAAGCACAATAGATAACTGTAGGTCGTGGTGCAAGGGCCGAGAAGGCCCACCCCTTATACGTTCATTCATTCATGGAGGAAACTTGGCAACACCGCTGACCGGGCCCAACATTCCTCACAGATTGCTGCTGTAACTGTAACGGCGCCCGTTTATCAGCGCTAATGACTCATTCTGCTATCAGCAGTTACAGTAGTAATCTGTGAGGAATGTTGGGCCGGGTCAACGGTGTTGCGAAGTTTCCTCCTTAACTGAACGCACTGTATTATATTTGGAAATACTGTACATGCTGTGTGGAAAATGCACATCCCTTCCCCCTTTCATCCGTTCGTTCCACAAAGTGAGATCGTAATGGGGATGTCTAGCCTGTCAAGAAGTCCAAACAATTTGTCTGCACACCTACTCCTTGGATATCGACTTAATTTTACATTGATAGCTGCTATGCGAATTGAATTCTGTTACATTTCGGTAACAATGTAATTCTTCCTTGCACTCTACTCAAAACCACATTCTTCTCCATGTAAATGGATCAGTATACAAAAAATATATAGTCCGCAACGTAAATACAGACTTCAATGACGTTTGCAACGTTTATTTAAATAAAGTTTCAATGTGGATAATGTTTTAAGGAATGCAAGGAATTGCGTTTTCTGACTACAAAAAGTGTATTTGACGGGCGATTAGGTTTGAAACAACGGGATTCTCTGCAATAAACAAGCATCAAAGCCAACAAGATTTAAATCAAACGCTTGTTTAACTATTAGTGCTGTCTTCTGATGGGCTAGAGTACTTTGGCGCGAATAGAGTCCGTTCCTACTACACCGAGCAAAACGGAATAAATACGAACAGGCAAAAGTATTAAAGACGAGCAGGGACGCACACAGGGAGCTTGCACAGAACAATACATGAACGGTGCTGGAAACAAGAGACAACCGCTGCAGCACATGTAGACACAGAGTGGGTGTCTCTGGTATTTAAAACTTTAAATTTCGAATTTTAAATTTTAAACTGGTATTCTAAAATAAAATTGACGAGCGTATGTTGGCGAGATTTTAAACAAAACTGACAGGCTGGTGTTTTAGATTTTGGACTGTGTGCAGTGTGACAGCTACGTAGTGAAAAATACGCCTGATGATGTCCAGTTACGGCCGAAACATGTAGTGTAGAGGAAGAAAAGACAAAGAACTACAGCCAAATAAATTGTTGCATTCACGACGGAATTTGTATTATTACATATAGAAATGCACACAGAGTTTTAAAAGTTATCAGAATATGAACAGACAAAGTAACAAGATCAAACCGTAAACCCAGAACAAGAAATTTCGCTTAGTAGAAATTCCATCTTGCTTAATGTCGAGAGGAACCAGCGATCCAGGAGCCACGGTGTTCGAGTCGGTTCCCGTCCCAGGGTTCTTTGTGCACAGAAGAGTACAAGGATTCCTGCGGCTGTGTGCAGACACAACACTGAGAACGACATTAAACTTTTATTTCTCCTTTGTTGCTGTCTTCTGGCCCCATACCTTTCCCGCATTTCTCTTAATACTCTCCTTCACTACAGATTCTGTCGCATTGTCTGATAAAAGTGCGACCCGAACCGATAAGGCAATGTAAATGAAGTTTTAGAAACAATGCAACAAGCCCACCAGTGGGGTTGCTACTCTTTGTAACGCGCCACAATGTATAACAAGCTCAACATGGCCAACCTGCATAAGTTGAAGCCTCATTCCACAGTCGAGGATATACTTGTCGCTTGCTGATCGATCGATGCGCCTACTGTAGCCAGTCTCGCCCTGCGACTCAGCCACATTATGAAGCAGCTGCCTGTAAGCCTAATGGACCCACAATAAAGATATTCCAGAAACTCGCGGTATTTGACAATTACTAAGTTTATTCTGTAATTTGAAGAAACGTATAAAATGCATGGATCGCCTCTGTGGTCTAGTGGTCAGAGATCCTGGCTACAGAACCAGAGCTCCGGGTTTGATTTCCGGCGCTACCAGATTTTCTGAGAAGTAGTTCGTCTGGAACGGGGTCCACTCAGCCTCGTGAGGATAATTGAGGAGCTATTTCAAGGAAATAGCGGCTCCGGTCTAGAAAACTGAGATTAACGGCCGTGGTGATCCGTTGCGCTGACCACGTAACACCCTCTATCCGAAAAAAAATGGTACTAAGTTCGCTGACAAACGGCGGTCGCTCGGTCGGTATAGTTCGCTTGCGGAATACAGACCACGGAGTATGAAATGCACTCATAATGGGAAGATGTGTTAGTCATAAATTTATATCTCTAAAGCCATTCGGTTGATTTTATAAGAAATAAATCTTTGTACTGGAAATCCAGATGCGCTATTTACAGTCTTACGCTGTCAACGAGCGTGAAGCTAATTTAGTAACTAATTACATGGAGCAGGGCTCTTCTTGAGCTTCACGCGAAGGGTCATTATCGTGTTCAGAAGGGCGTACCACTTATGAGCCAAGTAAATCCAGTCCACACCTTCAAACACTATCCCTTTAAGATTCTTGTCAATATGCTTTAAGATCTTCATCAACATACTTAGGTATTCGACGTGATATATTCTACTGTGATAGGCGAATTCTGTGCTATAACTAGTAAAATATGTGATTATTAAAGTGAATAATATTCTCCTTGCACTTCGCACGTTCTTTGCAGAATGTGCATGAACTGAAGATATTACGTAAGTGTGTGACTCTCTGTCTATCAGTGCATAAAATTCTTGCTTTCGCACTATACACAAGCCCTCTGTCAGTAGAGGCTTTATAGAGCATATCATGCCTAGCTTACATATCTTAAGGGCCGCGCCATAACTCAAGCGGTTAGTCGCTGGCTTCGCACCGCGGCGGCCCGGGTTCGATCCAGGTTCTGGTCAAGAGGGATTTGTGGTGGACAAAGTGGCGCTGGGGCAGGTTTTCTCTGAGTACTTCGGTTTCCCCTGCCAATCTTTATTCCACCAATAGCTCCACAATCACCCTCACCTATCATCTGGAGCTGGTACAATTGGCCAGAAGTGGCCGTAGTACAAGGGACTTAGTCCCACCCCACTAGCAATAAAAAAAAACATATCTTAAGCTACAACGGCAGCTCAGTCATTTGAACGGTCGTAAGCTTGACCACCTCTAAGTTTAAGCCTCTTATTATTTCCTGACTTAAATGATCTTTTTGTCCTTTACATAACGCCTATGCACGAACCACACAGAAGACACAGTTCGTCTGTTGTTGCGTGCGTATGCGTTGCTATGGGAACCTGTTTACTGATGCGTTTACCGGCCGTTACAAAGCAAAGCATGTTCCCTGTCGCGATTGTTACATAGCAACGACTATGGAAGTGTTAACGTAAGCACACCACTGTACCACTCTGCACTGCTGTAAAGGCAGAAACGGTAACATATATTCAGATGTCAGTAAAGATTAGTTGACGCCTGGCTCTAAATAATGGTAGATATAATGAAAGGTCTAACATTTCCTAAAGACACACAGAGAATACTGAGAATATACATGCCATAAATGTTTCTCAGGCCGTTCTTCGCCACACTACTGCCTCACGGGCCTTCATGTTTACTTAATGAAGGTTACACTCTGTTGTCACAAAGCTAATCAGACCACAGGCACCACAATGTACAAGTTGTTCCTCGCACTTAGTTAAACATTCGAGGCACCGAAAAATCTACCAAAAGCTTAGAGGCGGCAACAGTTCAGATTGTGGCCGTCTCGGTTGAGACACTGTATAATTTGGTAAACCAAACTGAAATGGGCCCATCCCCAAAATGGAAAGCTATAACTTAACCCGTTAAAGTCCAGTGGATACCAAAACTGCATTTTGCCCGTAGACCGTATTTCCGTGTATTGTATGGTTCTTATAAGAATTACCGACTGCTTTCCTAAACAGCATTAACCGGATGGAATTGTAGCAGAAGAGTTACGTATTTCCTGTGAGGTACAAACTGTACTATTATACGTTGTGACATGTATATCCATTGCTAGGCAATGGGTCCGTAAACACATTCCCACAATACAAGCGCACGCGGCAATAGAAGGACAACCATTGCTAGGTAAAGGACTAGTAAATAAGCATCCTTAACAATATAAGATATTGTTTTCCGTGGCGTCCGTGCCGAGGGGTTATACCTGGGCAAGCAACGTCGCTTGGAGGAGTATAGAACAATAGTCGTGAGTAGTCGAGTTGAGACTTCGGAACTGGTAGCTGCAGATATGGCAAGAAAGGAATTAGGCGGTGCGAAGAGAACTTCATGTGTGATTTGAAGTTACAGTGAAAATGTGATAAATCCGTTGCCTGAATGCGGTTAGGGAAGACCGAGAATCCAATTGCGTGTGAAACAGTGAGTTGGAAATTGTGTAGAATAACGTTAGAGCTGTTTTGCCTGTAGTCCCAAAATGCGTGAATGGGTAAGGCGTAATAAATCCAGTCCAAAACCAGTTTTATAAGTGACGCATCCCTTATACGTAACAATATTATTTAGAAGAAATTCAGTCTTCAAGTGGTTACGATAGCAATTCAGTAAAAAGTCTGTCTAGTGGTAAAAGTATGTAAGACCTGAAGATTACGAAAAATTGCTGAAACATATAATGAATTGTAATAATTATATAACTTATGTTGACGACCATTTAATTCACGTATGTAGCAGTGTATTATTCCTTCCATGGGAAATACTTATTTTGAAAATAAAACATATCTCAGTAAATCTTCCTTTTATGATTCATGCGGATAAAAGTTTCGGAAATTAGGTTCTCTTTCAAGATAAGCTGTATAAGTGTTTTCTAATCTTTCTTTTTCTGATACTTTGTAAATGGAGAGTTAATTACAGTGTGGCGTGCTTCACATATATCCCTCATATTAAAAATATACTCTATATTGTGATATTTATCTAAATTTCAATTCGGCCAATATTTCTTTCATCAACACTCCGATTCTTTTTATAAATAAAGATATTATAGGATTTTTTCCAATCCTACTTATTACTGTAATTAATTAAAAAAAATGCAATTTCCCCGTTTTACTAAAACGTGTTCCGACGAATTGTAATCTTGGAGAACAGTACGTAAATTTGAATTATGCACAAGCTAGACTGTAAACTCACATTAATATCAATTAGAACCAGTTAAATTGCTGCAGAATATATTACCAACTGCAATATTTTACTTTTTTACTCGTATATGAAGGTACTCAACCCAAATTCCAAACACTTCATTATATTTACAAGCGATAAGGTATAAAAATTATGCACATTTGTAATGTTTTACATGAAAAGCAGGTTTGGAGGATTACAAATTGTTTTTCAGAACCAAGTAATGCTGAGAGAGTTTGAACATACAAAGAGAGCTGAAAGAGGAAAATGAAAATGAGAAAATTTGTATCTGTACTCTTCGCCCAATATCCTTGAAACTGTTATACACAGAAGGCTCAAATCGGCAGGTCATATCACCCTGTATGAACAGATAAGAAATAAATACGAAAATGTTATCGGCAATCTTGCAGGGAAGAGACTCTTTGGGCCCCAGTGGGAAGGTTCCAACTGAATAGGTAGACAGAATCCAGTCTCCGAAACTTTGTGTTCTTCAAATAAAATCAGGACGATGAATAATGTCCAGAAACACACTAACTGTGTCCTGATACATGCATTGACGCTCAACGAACGCATTTCTGTGTTTCTATAAAGAGTTCGTTATTCTACGGAATTTTTCGGATGTATTGTTTTCAAAAATCGATATCTTGCGTGATTCAAGGTTACGCAGTCTAGTAAATAAGACTCGAATAGTGCTTATCTATCACGCGATTGGTGTTTTCTGTGTGGTCTGCGCTATGCAATAATAGAAATGCGTTTTTTGTGTTATCCGTGCAGCGGCTATATAACATTAACCCAACTGAGCAGGATAACCCTCCCTTTCATGTAATGATGGAAATGTTGTTCACACCAAATGTATCTTAAATGACTGAATATAATATCCGTATTATCACATATTCTTCTTTATGCTGCTTTATCTGTAGGGTGACACAGAAATCTTTTCTTTCTGCGCTTTCTACTAGGTCTGACTGTAGGAGGCTACATATAAAGTATAAAATGCATAAAGCGATCTATGTTCGCCGTTATTTCTTCGCTGCACAGAAATACACTGCATGCTACATGACCAAAATGTTAGGTGTTTAGAAAGATGAATTTATTGGCAAGCAGGAAAACGATATTAAGTAGCATTAAATGTCGGTGTGAGAGGGGAAACAACTAAGTTATTTGTGTAGTTATGTAGGCTATTTCAAGAGAACAGCGGCCGAAGATTGAGCAGATAAGCTGAGTACTTGTACAATTCTGATTATTAGGTTGCAGTGTGAATATAAATGTCGCTGGAACAGATGCCGATCTATGCATTCGTGATGCATACCATACCGTAAAGCACTGATGTTAACTTATATGTGCTCTTTATTGCTGCATATTTCATGTGAATGGTTCATAACAGTCACTGCCTTGTAACCCGTGGTGCTAGTGTTGAATCTTCAGGGGAAGCCATATCAGTGCGAAAATCGGAGAATATAACAATGTTCTACATATATGGCATTAAAGTGACACCAAATAAATTACAGGAATTGTTTTCCTAAACTGGACTGCATTGAAATAATAAACTTCCCTTTAATTGTGGCACCTTATGATTATAGATACCTGTTGACGAGGGTTCTGTTAGTTATGGCTGAGGGGTCACATAGAATATTTGTACTGCAGTTCCGCCAACAATGCAGCCACTTAATTCCTTAAAATTTTCACTTTTTACAACATGTTTCGGCCCCAATCGGCCATGATCAGTGATGATGGGGCCGAAACATGTTGTAAAAGTAAACATTCTAAGGAAAAATTGGCTGCATTGTTGACGGAACTTTAGTATAAATATATTATTCGAATGTTATAAATATGCAAAAGTATGCTTAAATAAAATATGACTGTGTGAGCTGAAGTATTTCCACCGCGTAACATCGAGAGTGGAATTTTTATGGAAATTACAAAAATAAAAATTTGTATCTGTAAGTCATGAAACATTCATTTTAAACTCTTACTTTTCAATTGAAATTCTAGACATATAAAATTGCTGGAAGGATGAATCGTTTCCGGCAGCTGTTCCGTTTAGCACCCACCGAAATTTAATCCTCAGCATTTGGATCGATGTCATTTACGCACCTTTGTACCCATGTGTATGAATGTAAAAATTGTAAATATTCAGTTCAAATTGTGACTTTAAGGGGGGCGTTTCATTCTTGTACACCGCTAACTTTACCCTGACGGGAGACCCGGCTTTGCTCCTGAACTGAACGTAGAGAACCAGCGTTTAGCGTACAGAATCTGCAGATCCACTGCACTGAATTTCGCCCGATTTTGGTTTCATGTTACTTTTAAAGGTAAAGGTAAAGCTATCCCTGTTAACAGGACGTGGGGGCCCATAAGGTTGTGAGACGTTGAGGTTCCCACATTTTCTAGACAATCGGCTCACAGATGGCGGTAAGGGTGTCAGCGTTACGCGCCGGCGGCCCTTTACCCCCAAGAATATTCCTGATACTCATTTCTATTAGAGACTGAGTCGACCCCAGGGCCAGAATGCTGTTGAAAGAATTAGATAAATTAAAAAAATCCAACTCTTCGGGAATCGAACCCGCGATTTTCCGACTTGTATCATAGTGCCTCAACCAACTACGCTACCACGTAACCCTTCGTATTCTGGATGTCCAAAGTTCTAATTTTGCACCGCACACCGCTACCAAGTCTGGCGTCTCTTCCTGTTTTCCCTAGACTCTAGAGAAAATTGGGACAGATGGCAGACTATATTATCTTTGATGGTGTAGAGTTTAGACCTTAAAAGAGATCTCTTAGCAGTGTTTTGAAGTAGACCACGACCTATTCCTTTCACGAAGCGCTGCAGGTCACAGTTTGTAACATAAATTTTGTGCAGTATGCCTCTAGGAGGTTGTTGCCGAAATCTTCGACTGGATGTTCACGAGAATTTCATTGTGATGTTAATGAGGTCGAGGAAAACAAGTGAGCAACCCAGACTGTATCACGCTACTCCCTTATTTCATGACAATGAGAAAAGTGTTTTGCAATAGCACCCACACTGCTGATAGCATCAAACAGCGCTGAACAACTGAATGCTGAACCAGGTGGTCTTCCCACTTGTAAAAGCATGTTTTAATTATTGAGGTTTCGGTGAACGCACATTCTGTGCTCTACTAGATGGTATCAGTTAATTATCTTCTTTTAATCGGTGATATAATTAACATCCATTTCTAGGTCAACAACTTAATCTCATTCCGCTTCGACTATCTCGTCTCTGCTCTTCTCAAAATGGTAACTATAAGAAAGATATATATATATATATTAGTTAAATAGAGTCTGATATGTGTTCACTGAGATTGTCTTTTCCTCGAGATAAATTTTCTCTATCTGTCTGTAGCAGAGTAAATGTCATTCCCAGTATCGTAAACTTTATATCGTCGAATCAAAAGATTATAATGAAAAAGGAATTCGATTGGCTGTGGGAGGAAGCGATTGTAGTATTATTATGGAAAGTAAGTCTTCATTTAGCTCGAGATACCAAGAAAATCCACGAAGATTATCAGTCACCATAGTGGATGTCATGCCAAGAGATCGAACCTGGTAGCTCTAAAATATAAGCCAGAAGTGTCACCAGTAAAGAGTTCTGACATTGGTATACAACACTTAGTATTAATGTTTGTTTCTTTAGAATACTGAACGATGAATAAATTCCGAAATAAACAGTAATACCGTTTCTGATAACCTGCTAATTTCTCCAGAAGAATACACATAGCTTCAATAATCAATATTTTACGTAAAAGAGGCAAAGTTATCTCCATAACAGGCCGGGAGGTCCACACGTTTGTAAGACGTCGATGATCCAACATTTTCTGGAAAATCGGCTCACAGTTGGCGGTGAGTTTTCATCCTTACGCGCTGGCCATAGGAAGACTCCTGGCACTCATTTCTGTTAGAAGCCGAGTCGAACCCCAGGGACATAATGCGGCTGGAAGGATTAGGTGAATTGAAAAATCCAAAAACTTCATTGGGAATCGAATCCGAGACGTTACGACTTGTAGCACAGTGCCCCAATCAACTACGCTACCGCGTGCCCCATATGTTCCGTAAGGTTTTGCAGGAAGAGTAAGGGGCTCTGCTACTGTCACTTACTGACGAGACGCCAGCTCCCATTAAATAATGAAACTGAACTTCTCAGACTGTAAATTTATATTCTGTGGGTTGGGCCACTAAAGACGAATAAGAAGGAAACGAGATGATGATGATGGTGGTGGTGGTGGTGATGGTGGTGGTGATGGTGAAGGAGATGGTGGAGACAATGACAGAAATATGTGGGGCTGAGATGGAGAAGATAGAGGATGGGTCTGAAGAGAATGAGAACAAGGGGAAGGAGTCATTTCATGCCGTGGGCCTCGGTTCAGGAAACCGTAACCCCTCAGGGACGTGCATCCTCCTGTGAGTACGAAGTCTGTGTGGCATGGAGAATAATGTGACACACCTATTACAAGCAGGAACATCCGCTCCTCGCCCGGGATATGGTCACCACTTCTCAATGACGTGTTTACCGAGCTGTTGCTCAGAAACGGTTTGCGTAACACCGTTTATTAATATCTGCAGCCCTAGCAACAGATGTTTCGCGACCGTTACCCAGCATCGTGTCTACATGCTACAATATGTTCTCAGATTTGTGAGAGAGACAAGATTTGAACCAAAGACAGATTCTGAGAAAGTGGATGCAGTTTTATTTTTAAAAATAAGATCAAGTGCATTGAATGCGTCTGAGAGAGAGAGAGAGAGAGAAAGAGAGAGAGGTAACGTCCTTAATTATCAAGTTCTTCGCTTTATTTCCTTCTTAAAATCATGAATTTGAGAGGGTTATTAAAGGTCCACACAGGACTCAAACTCATTATTACACTATGAAATACATTGCATCACATATTCATTTAGCAAAAGTACAATATATTTATTCGAGTTTCAGCCGTAAACACTGCAGCGTTCTCCCAAATATAAATCATGAACACCCCCTTCGTCACCAATCGATAGATTCCTTGGTGAAGCACAAAATGCATACAAATATCACATCACGTAGCAAAAAAGCGTGACGGCTGTTCAAACCATTTTCCAGAACCGTTAAATCATTCCCCAAAAAGCATTTAAATACCCCTCCCTTGAGAGATGTTAAGAGAGTCTCATGGTTTCATCCAGAGAGCTGCTGAGAGGCGCTAATATGCAACTCAAATCCTAAACCTCTGCTGGAGAGCGTTAAAATATTGTCTCGGAATAATTTATATGAAATTCTGTTTTCAGGTGTTAAGAAACGTCTGCGGTTCATATCGGTAGCGTAGTTGGTTGAGGGGCTATGCTACAAGCCGGAAGGTCGCAGGTTCAATTCCCGATGAGGTCATTGGATTTTTTTCAATTGACCTAATCCTTCCAGCCGTACTATGGCCCTACGGTTTACTCAGCCTCTAACAGGAATGAGTACCAGGAATTAATTAAATAATTTTCCTGGGGAGTAAAGCGCGGCCGGCGCGTAGGGCTGACAACCTTACCGCCATCTTTGAGCCAACTGTCTACATAACGTGGGACCCTCATCGTCTCACAACGCTATGGGCCTTCACGGCCTGGTACAGGGATAGCTTTACTTTTTTTAACGTTACATGTACATAAATCACTACCGAAAGGTAGAAGTATACAATCTCCGATGCTTTTATACAAACGGCTGATCAAAAGCGTTAAAGCAGACTCACACAGAAGATGCTAAGAAGTGTTAAGTGTATATCCCCACTCGAAATTAATGCATTTTAGGACTTTATCTAAGTCCAGTTTTATTAAGAACACAACGTTTCCAGTTCCTTTTCGGCTACTTTCCTAAAGAAGGCTTATGCTATCTCCTTCCTCCCTGTATGTCTGTTTCCCAACATCAGCTTTTGAATGCCTGAACCATTCTTTATGAAACTTGGCATGGTACCTGAGCTCATCTCAACGGCGTACTTCATAAAACTCTCCCGTCAGTCTAAGAGTCTCTATGTGTAGGCCCCCACAATCGTTGTTAGGCAACGGCTCGGTAAACACGTTCCAGCGGCAACGAATACAAACGCAAAACTATAAGAATTATTGGACGCGTCGTCTTCCATACGGTGTGTAGGAAATCAGTTCTTCATAGAACGTCTTCTTTTCTGTCCTAATTTAATTCCTTTAAACGCACTTTAAAAATTTTTATTGCAAAATTTCTTATTATTTTCCGTTGAAAAATCCTGTACGCGGTTCAATACATAGTTGTAGTTGTACTCCCACAAGCTGTCTGGTTACCGCGGTTTGCTCCCCCCCCCGGCCCCTTTCACTTCAGGGCGGAAACAGATCCAGTTTCCGAAACGTCAGCATTGTTGGGGTTCCTTGTGGAGAAATGTATTCAAATTATATGACTTGTATTACTGATTCAACAATGTACAATGAAATATTGCCCATAATGGTAGTGCTAACATCAGCGTTATTGCTCGTTAGAAAACCGGACGGACAAAGTCCATAAAGACAGTAACACTGAGTGTTGTACAGCGGTAACAAAACTCGTCAGTTTCTACGTAATCCTCAATAAATTTAAGTAAATCGCTGCTGTGTGATTTCAAGACATTTCTAAAGCATATCACGAGGGGGTACCCACAAGAAACCGAATTTATTTTTTTTTTAACTTATTTATTCAAATTTTAAGCACAAACCTTCAATCCCCTTCAAAGTACTCTCCACTTACACTAATACACTTGTCTAACTTTTATTCCATTTTTCAAAACATTGTCTAAATTCAGCTTTGAGATGCTTGACAGCGCCTCCGTCGTTTTTTTCCTTCACCTCAGCAACATCAGCAAAACGCTGAAAAAAAGTTTTGATCATTTCGGGACTCTTCTTTCAAAGCACAGCATGCTTCCACGCTACCTTGTTTATGTTCAGCAGTCAGTAGTCGTGGCACGAATTTCGCAGCCACCCTTTTCATTCCCAAATCTTCTGTCAAAATTCGCTGAACTGAGCTCCAAGTCACTCCCGACAGCTCCACAATTTCTTCAATGGTCCGCCGTCGATCTTCCTTGATGATTTCACGAATTTCTTCAACACATTCATGTGTTCGGGCCATTGGAAAAACGACGATCATACAGAACAGTTGTCACTATAAACTCTGCCGAAACTAGTCCTTACCTTCTGAAGCAACGGTAGTCGGCTTATCGACTCAGGAATGTTAGCTCTATGCGCTCATAGCGGCAAAACGCGGTACTACAAAAGCTCTGCCCACAAAAAAATTTGTTCGGTTTCTTTTGGGTACCCCATCGTATATTAAGTACCGACGAGAAATTTTAACATAATCTTTCATATTTTTTATACATTTACATATATCACTTTTCAGAGGCATTAATACATAATTCCCGACGTATCTGTATATACAGCCGCGGGGAGATGTTAAGACATATACTTTCTTCATGCTTATATAGAGCGAAGTTTAAGGCCGTTATGACGTATTCCGATACAGTTATGTAGTGAGACATATCTAAGGAAAATCTGAGTACACCTCCGCTGAGATGCGTTGAATCGACCCCCGATACTTTCATAAACATCTGAGCGGTATCATGCACAATTTTATAAACTGCATTTGGGAAACGTTACGAAACAGTCTCCGATAATTATAACGCTTGCTGAGTGCTGTTAAGAATAATCTTACAGTAATATTTCATTTGAAACTGTAGCTGAAGTCCGCAAAAATTCTTTAAATAATTAATATAACACACACCGGCGAATAAATTCGTATTTGGACCACATGTTGTACCAGCATGCATTACGCGAAGAGGGACCATAAATATGTAAATGTTATGGAAATATGAGGGTGTTTGAGGGGCAAAAGGAAGCCACAGACAGCCTATCGATACTGCTATGTGCATGTGAACTGATACATAACAAATGGAACAACACAGATCCGCTTCCTGTGTGAGTCGTGGCAGTTTAAATAATTCTGAAATAATTAACTCTTGTGAAGTTATAAATATACGTCACAATTAAAAGTATACAGCACACAGACGTTTCTAATATACATGTTACACCTGGCATGAACATAAAAATATTAAAAACTAACTTCCTCAAAATTATCATAATCCGGTACCATTGAAATGTGTGAAAGACAACTACATTTATACCGAGATACAAAGAGAATTGAATAATAACATACAGTAAACGCGCTTCAATCGAGCCTTCTTTTGTAATTATTTTTCCTCCCTGCTTATATCTTTTTCTTTTCTTTCTGTTCCTCTTATTATATAATTCTTTTATATTCGCCGCTTTTCTTTCCTTCTCCTTCAACAAATGCAGTGTGAGCAATAATGTTTATTAATCTTACGTTTAATGTCCTTAGGTACTTGGCTCGCGTTGTCCTCGCGACAGACAGAACACGTTTCTTCAGTGTAGTTACTACGAAATGTACCGTGGCATACAGACCCGTTGCTAAGGACTGACTCTGTAAACAGCGGCCGATGTTTGGCAAATTCAGCAACAGAACAACGGCAACATGTTGCTAAGCAACGACTTCGTAAACACGTTTCCGCCGAACTAAACACCAATGCAACAAAAAAGAAAGGCGTTTTCTATGGCGTTTGACTTCGCAGTAAAATTAGTTAATTAATTCCTGGTACTTATTTCTGTTAGAGGCTGAGTAAACCCTGGGGCCTAGTGCGGCTGGAAGGATTACGTCAACTGAAAAAATCCAATGACCTCATCGGGAATTGAACCCGCGACATTCCGGCTTGTAGCACAGCCCCTCAACCAACTACGCTACCACGAAAGAAACTATTGCAGAATAGCTTGCTGAATCATGAGTTCAAATTTTATAAAACAGACGAGTTGAAGAAACGCGCTATTCAATTAATCGCAGGGCCTTTGTGAGTACATATTTAATCTAGATCTAAATAAGTATATTAATTACTTTAACCAACAGGTATTTTCTCGCATTTGTTATGTGTACAAAACAAATGCATTACTGCGTTTCTTTAGTTCCCTCCTCTTAGTACCTGGCACATAAAATTAAATATTTCGTATAACATATCTGTATGAGGCATACCGTGATATCTGTCATCTTAGCATTCGACACCGTAAAGTCTGTGCTAGTGACAGTGTCGATAAANTATATAGGAATATATAAAACAAATTAATTACGTTCCCCTTCCCTCAATTTCCAAAAATGATTTAATTACTTTTAACTTACACTAACGCGATCAAAGTTTAAAATTAATAGCAAAGAGGCAATATGTGAGAACAGAAAAAAAAAATTATAACAAAAGTATTGGTGTATATATATATTAAATACGACTCCAATAATACAGCGCCATTAATATCAAAATACTGATTACTAATTTTGTGTATGAACACAAAGCAAACGTTTTTAGTTCTGCACGCTTTCACGGGAACAGTTTTCTGACTGAACGCTCTCCATGTCATTATGTTTAAAAATCCTTATTCTCTTTTATCACACAACACGATTTGCGTTGCTGATAAACCACAGATCATTAGATGTAACTGTTGAACAGATGATGCGAAATTGATATTTTTCTGACCAGATCAATTCACAACACGGAAAATTTGTTACGAGGATCTGCCTTGTATTCTGGAGTTGCAGTTAGAATCTGGGCGGGTGTTTTTCCTGACTCCCTTCAAATACCAGGATAGTACCAGAAAAGGACCGCTTGGTGCCACATCATTTCCAAAGCATTATTCGCTGTCATCTTAGCATTCGACACCGTAAAGTCTGTGCTAGTGACAGTGTCGATAAATAAATCATAATGTGACCTGTATAACCATTGCTAGGCAACGACTCGGTAAACATATTCCCGTGAAGCGCACGCATGCAACAGAAGGACGTCCAGGATACACGCCTCCTTAATAACAAAAGCGGTGTTTTCTGTGTAGTCCTTGCCGAGGGCCTATTAAAGGACACAGAAGACAGATAAAACAGGAGTAGTAGTGAACAGTAGTCGAAACGGAAATACAGGGTCGAGTTCCGGGACGTCTGCCTGTCGGGATATGAACTTAGAATTGAATGGAGTCGAGTTTTCGGAATTGGTAGTCGCAGAATAAAGACAGGAAAGAAATTAGACTGAGAGAAGAAGACTGCACGTGTAATTTGAGGTAACAGTGAGACTAAGAAAAATCCGTTGCCAGGATACGGCTGGTAAAGACAGAGAATCCTTGTGCATGTGGAATGGTGAACTCGAAAGTGTGTAGAATAGCGATAGCATTGTAATTGCCTGTAGTTCCGAGTGGTGTAAATGTATAAGGTGTCAATAAATCCAAACATCCAAACCAAAACTCGTCTTATAAATCACCCCTATACGTGACAATAAATAAGATAAAAATTCATAGCACTAGATCAAATGCCATCCATGTATTCACTGATTTTCCGTTCCGAAACACGTAGTGACAATAAACAGAAAACGATGAGAGAAATATTAATTGACGTTGCCAGGCTCTGGAATTTAGTATCATGCATTTTGTGTTTACTTAACCCTATGAGCAGCTCGCACTAAACAGCAACGTATGTAGTTTCATTAGTGAGAAACTGACTGGAAAGAGCACGGGGGAATGACGTCGTAGTCTAATTTTAGACATAATTTATGTAGTTGGAATGAGGAAAACTAAGAAAAGTAATCTTCAGTACGGGCGGTCGGTGTAACGGACGACATACAAACAGAGCGCCTCTCGATTAGGAGTAAGAGACGTCACAGCTTCAGCCAAGTCTCGCGGTGCCAATGCCATCAAACCGGATGTGCGGGTGACATGACAACTAGTACTTACATGAAACTCATTTGTCTAAAACAATGTCCGAACGTTCATAAATATTCTGTCTGTATTTTAATGTTCTTTCCCTCCAAAATGTTTAAAACTTCATAGATACATCACAGATATTCATCAGCCATGATTAGTATGTACACTTTTCAATTTTTACACAAATTATTACTGTTTAATTGCACGGGTAACGAGGTAATTAATTGGCTTTTATGTTCTGTCGAATAGCATGAATTTAATAAAAATAATTAATTTGGTTCTCAGAGTTTCTGACAATGGAAATAAACCTTATACAAGTGTATTTCGTAAGAACGGAAAGTGTTCTTTAATTAATGCACAAAATTAGCTAAGCACGCCACCATATTGAAATTACCACTCTGTACACACAAACTCCGTGGACTGAAGTCCGCAAGAGAACTAGACCGACCGAGCGACCGCCGCTTGTCACAAGTTAGTGCCGACTTTTGCGGACAGAGGGTGTTACGTGGTCAGCGCAATGGATCTCCACGGCCGCGGATCTCGGTTTTCTAGACGGGAATCAGGAAACCGGAAATTCATGCTGAAGGCCACAGCTGAATGTTTTTCTCCCCTTTGCCTTGCCTTCCTCAGATCTCTCTCCATAAGAAGTTATCTCCTCCTCTCCTTCTCGGATATCGAGCTGATAATCTAGGACAGATGTCTCCACGAAAATTAGGCATAAATACAAAAATGAAATCACCCGACGCGCATACAAAAGGAAATATAAGATTCATACCTTAATCCTCGGTAACAATGTATGCGAGGCATATGTAACGAAAAAGGAAATGACTTTCGATTGTATAGGGGAACAAAATTTCTCAAGTTTATAAGAGTTGTTTCTTATGCTAGCAAACGAAGTATTTATTTTTGAATATAAAAGGCGAATTAACACAAGCTGCTTTACGGTATTTGTACAGTGGAAATAAATATGTCAGACTACAAACTAACAGCATGTACCAGATAAATGTCTTACCAGAATGCTGCTTTCCAAATTCTCTCTGCACTGGCTGCCTCCTGGAACAGAAAAGGAGATATGCATAAGATATATTTGGAGAGTTGAAGTTGCAGCCAAATACCATGTTATATTTTAGCGACCTGTTACACTGATTCATGTCCATGGTTTATGCTGACCGTCTTAGAGTATATACACTTTTTCACCTTATTCTTCACTTCCACACTACATGTTTCAGCACTAATGTGCCATCCTCAGGTGTCTTTATGCACGTTAAACTACTGTACTGCATGCCATGATGTCTTCATTCTAAAATGACTAAAATCTGTATTCGTCATATAGGACTGTGAATTCTAAATAATAAAAGTTTTCAGGATTCTTCCTACGTCGCACTCAAACACGCGAATTACGCCAATCCTTTTTTTGTGTGAGCATTCTTCCTACATATATTTGTGTATCGTGTTCTGTGTTGTGTTTTGCTCCTGTTACTCATGCGTTTTACTGCTGGATATCATTTTAGTCATTTTAGAATGAAGACATTAAGGCATGCAGTACAATAGTTTAACGTGCATAAAGACACCTGAGGATGGCACATTAGTGCTGAAACATGTAGTGTGGAAGTGAAGAATAAGGTGAAAAAGTGTATACACTGTAAGACGGTCAGCATAAACCATGGACACAAATACCATATGACCTCAGTTCTCAATTCGTTTGACGAGTGCAGCGTCCAGTGAACGGGCAACATGTTTACACAACACAACAACCGTGCACTGCTCTTGCCAAAACATATCCTACAGGGGTTTCCAGTGGCTAAAACGGAACAGCTGTTCACAGAAATGACGCCCGAAAATGGTAACACTTTTCTCTGTATTGTTTTTGCACGTACATACCACCTATTATAGGGCACGCAGTAACATAGTTTGCTGAGGCACTGTACTACAAGCGGAAGGTCGCGGGTTCGTTCCTGATTTCATTTGGT
Source organism: Cryptotermes secundus (assembly GCF_002891405.2). Taxonomy (NCBI): domain Eukaryota; kingdom Metazoa; phylum Arthropoda; class Insecta; order Blattodea; family Kalotermitidae; genus Cryptotermes; species Cryptotermes secundus. The sequence goes on along the minus strand of NW_019739229.1, from coordinate 414,095 downwards.
TCTCTCTTAAGTTTCTGGAATAAGTTTAAATGGATCCGAACAAGCTCGGCGTGTGCTTAGAAACAAAGAATTATCTCCGTAGAAAGGAAACACGGCGGTCAAGAACTGTTGGAAGAAATCATGTGTGTGGCCGCAAGCCTTGTTCACATCCCTGTACATTCTCGTGTTCCTGCTGGATTCTGAGGCTGTAAGTAGCACCAACAAAATTCGCCATCTTTTTATACTCTACAGTTCATGTCGTAATGCTGTAAGGTATATCAAATACTGCAGAACGTGTAAAACTTGTGGTTCCTTATGAAACAAAATCAAATTTTGGTGGCTAACACCTACGCAGATTTAAGACAAAAGAATTAACTTCACGTGTGCAAAATTTCGCCGGTCACCTTAGCCCAGCGGTCTAAGACATGCACTTTCTTCGTTCGCTCGGAAGCTAGGATCGTGGGTTCGAATCCCACTCAGGGCACGGATGTTTGTGTGCGTTTTTCTGTGTTTGTGTACAGGTAGAGCCTTGCGACGAGCTGATCACCCGCCCGAGGAGTCCTACCAAATATCTAAGGTCTAATAACCGAAGTGAAAAGGAGAGTTCCATGGAGATAGGCCAAGGCCCAAATTGGGGCTGTAGCGCCAAAAGAGAAAATGCAAAATTTTAAGAAAAAACTGACCGAATAATTCTGCTGTAATTATTTATATTAATTCAATTTTTTAGTTTATTTTTTTTTTGTTTACTTGTTTATCCAACATAGCCTGGCCAGTGAAATACGGACGAAGAGACGCGGAAGAAAGCAGCAGTGGTCTAAATTAGGTTGCTCGCCTGTGGCACACATGCTGATGTGAAACACACACATGCGATCATATATAACAAAGTTCCCGCTATTGGTAACATAGGTTAACAGGAACAGGACAAGGTTTCGGACAGAACTAGCGGAAATTACATCACAGTAAATATTAAAAAGGATAATCGTGGGGCTCCTCGCTAAATAAAATAAAATAATCAAGTAAAATAAAATGACACTGATTGCGGAGACAATAGCAAAGCATAGACGTTTACGGTAGGAAAGCCACAAACGGAGATTTAACTTTGAAAACTAGTTTGGAGGATGCTATCAAATGGATCTTAGACAAGAGGATGAGGTGGTATGGAATGGATTAATGTGTCTCAAAATGAAACCCAGAAAATAAACTGCTGTTTAATTAAATGACAGATTCAAATCCAGTGTCGTTACCGTCAGGATACCAAACGAAGCCACACAGCATCCAAATAAAACTCCGTGGATTTATTCCGCAAGCGAACTATACCGACCGAGCGCCCGCCGCTTGTCGGCGAAGTTAGTGTCAACTTTAGCGGATGGAGGGCATCGCGTGGTCAGCAAACGAATCCCCACGGCCGTTAATTTCAGTCTTCTAGACCGGAACAGAGCACCTATATATGCTTTAATATAGTGTGCATTACAATGCATAATCGAATTTTCAGTTACACCATAAACATATTTTTATCACAGTTGGAGTTCGGTTTTATTACCGAAACGTTAATTACTCGGACAGAATAAAACAGACGTGGCATTAATATTGGATGAGTCATTCTTAAAACATGATATTCCCTCACAGTTTCAAGACCGAAGAAAACAGTGCCCAAATTAGGTTTGGTATGCAAATCGAATATTCATGTCACGCTATGGCTTAGTTCGCGTATTCACCACAGGTGGCAATATTTTCGCAAGGTGGTAGCATGTGCAACATTACGTTTATGTTCCATTTCTTATTGGATAGGAAGAACATATTTAATTCATTAAAAAATTTAATATTTATGAATCTGTGATCCTGAATTACTTGCAAATATGTAAGAAGACACAGGTGGATCTATATCAGGCGGGGCACCACCTGGCTTTTTTTCCGAAAATATTTGATTCCATGAATGTTACTCCGCGTACCCCGCGTAGAAGCTTTCTGACGTTTCGGAGGAATCTGATGCTTCCATGTATAGAGAAGATTTGCTTCTATGAGGCTGCACGGCGTCACATCCAAAAATACTACTTTATATTCACCTCCGAGGGAAACTACGACATCGAAATTTTTCTCTTATTTCGGAAATGTTATTTTGGCCGCCATGTTGGTCACATATGCCCAAAACTAACGTTTCAAACAAATTTTGAGACAGGTTTACGGATAACTAGTCAGTGGGTTTCAAATAAATGGAGCCATGTTGCTAGTTTGAGACTCTAAACACATTAAAGGCAGCTAACCAAAGCTTACGGCGTAGAATCAACTAAGAGACAACCCTCACAACACGACTACGTAGCTCGTGCTTTCCGCCATTTTGTTATTTTCTCCCTCATAATGCTGTTGTCCGTTAAACAAGCTTTCATTACTGCAAGCACAAACAAACAGTCTCGTACACGATAAGCCGATTTCAACCCCATTATGTTTACTCTTCGGAAGGAAGTCTGGAAATTAAACGGACAGGACTGACCCTCAGAGGACTAAGCAGAGCATTCGTACCTCTCTTCATCACCAACTTGGCCTTCTCTCATCTCCCTATTCCGTTCCTCTCTCCTCTTCTTATTCCCTTCCGTTCACTCTTTATACTTTCCACGGCGTTTTATTCGAGAAATACTTGTTTATGTGGGTATTTGAACCTGTCACAGCTAAAGTAACAGGTAAAAGGTGAAGTTGTCCTTGTGCTGAACTAATTAAGCACTACGCAATGAAGGCGTATGAGGGAGTGGATTTATAGATCCACATTTTCTTGACCTCGGTAACAGCTTTAGGTGAGTGGTCAGATTCACACCCCTACCGCTTTACCCCGGGGAAAGAGANACACAAACATCAATTGACCTTCCCATAAACTGGACAGTTACAAGAGACCCCCGGTACCCATTGGATACGAGGTTGGGCGGACCACAAAGTAACAGGGAAAAGGGCAAATTGAATACCTAATAGTTTTAAATGTTATTCTCTTCCGGCGCTATTAAGAAGATTTCACATCGAAGGAAAAGAACAAATATTTTCTTTGCAAGGCATCACGCGCCGAGGCCGTAACATGCGACATAGTTTTATGAAGTCCATAGTGAACAGTCCGGCCCGTCAGAAGATGGAAATTTCTTGTCTAGCTGAGATATTTTTGACTCCTTAAGGCGAAATCTGCCCATGACGTTAGTTACTTCGTTAGTTAGCTCGTAAGTAAGAGACCTGTTAGAAGCCAAATGTGGATGGAAGATTGATCATGAAACCAGTAACACAGAATGGGAATTTAATGGCAGAGTTTGAGCATAACGGTGGTGAAGCTCCTGGTTCTATAATAACAATAAAACAAATTTTCTTAACCCGTTTAAAAAATGTTTAATTATTCATACCGCCCAATATTCCTTGTGGGCAGCGCCATAGCTCAAGCGGTTAGTCTCTGGCTTTCCACCGCGGCGGCCCGGGTTCGATCCCGGGTCTGGTCAAGTGGGATTTGTGGTGGACAAAGTGGCGCTGGGGCAGGTTTTCTCCGAGTATTTCGGTTTCCCCTGCCAATCTTCAGTCCAACAATTGCTCCACAATCACCCTCACCTATCATCTGGGGCTGGTACAATAGGCCAGAAGTGGCCGCAGTACAAGGGACTTAGTCCCACCCCACTAGCAATAATAACAAAAAAGACTTCGACTCAAGTGAATACGATTTCTGTTCAGCTCACCAGAGATGGGAATATAAGCAGAGCAATGAACTTGCATTTGACCGAGGCAGACCGGTAGAGTGAAAGTGACAGGAGCCGAGAGATCGTGTCTTGCGCTGGTTTTCCGTTGCGTTACGATTGAGAAGGAAGTAACAGAAAAGATATTATGGAAGGGAGAGATGTCGTTTAATCGTGACCTGCTCGCCCTGGGGAGGAACCCAATTTCCTGCAGCGAGAAACCCGTTCGGCCTAGTCATTCGGTCAGCTCCCTGTCACATGTCAGCCACAGAGTTACGGTTACTCACTAAGTTACGATAACTATATTGCTCTAGATCGAGCCCAAAGTCATTGACGGTCAGTGACTGCAAACATAAAAGACAAACAGACAAAAAATCATAGACTGATCCGTCTATCATAATTTCGTCAATAAGGTTCAATTACTGATTTTTTCAGCCGGTAAGCACCAATATGTATGCCACTGAATATGTGATGCATACAGGAAAATTTGTCAAGAGGTGAGTATTTTCCAGTGTTTTGTGTATTTCGACCTCGAGGTTAAAACCGAGCTTTAGAGAATCAATACAAATTTGTAATAATCAGCTGCATTACTTTTCAGCAGGCGCAGGGAAACATTAGCGTTGTTGGAGCAACAGGGGACTTCAGGAAAATATCGGCACTGTTGACGCGGCATGGAATTCAAGCATAATTTTTTCATTTGTGTTTTAATTAAATATAACGCGATGTTCATAAGGAAAGCAGAAATACGAGTATATCGGTCGAGCTAGGCCAGTTCCGCTTGTAATAAACATCAACAGAGATATTAACCCTGAACAAGATAATCCGTTTAGCACTGAAATTGCTAAAGCCGATAGCCATTTAAACTCAGCAATTGGTGTATCAAGACAGCCTCTGTGGTCTAGTTGTCAGAGTTCCTAGTTAGAGATCCAAAGGTCCCGAATTCGATTCCCGGCGCTACCGGATTTTCTCGGAAGTAGTGGGTCTGGAACGGGGTCCACTCGGCGTAATGAGGATAATTGAGGAGCTATTTGAATTGAAAAGTAGCCGCTCCGGTCTATAAAACCGAAATTAACGGCCGTGGGGATTCACTGCGCTGACCACGCAACATCCTCTATCCGCTAAAGTTGGCAATAACTTCGCTGACAAGCGGCGATCGCTCGGTCGGTATAGTTTGCCGGAGGACTAAAACCAAGGAGTTTTTTTTTGGATTGGTGTGTCGAGGTAACACTGCCATACCATGGCAGATTATACTTATTGATCATGAATTTAAAACAGATTTGTACAGGACAGAAAATGAGAAATGTCTACAAGAAATGAAGAATAAGAATCCACCTGAGAAACACATTCATTAATGAGAGAATAATGTTACAAACTATATTATGAATATAGTTTGTGAAGATGCAGATTGGATTCAAGTGACGCAGGCAAGGGCCTACTGGTTGCAGTTTGCGAGCATGATGACGAATAACAGAAGATATATGTGATCATGGAGTCTGCTGTATTATTCAGGATAGCAGTTCTCTAGGAGACAATTGTGTGCGCCATTTCGCCGACGAGTTTTGGTAATGCAATCTTTCGATAATACAAACTGAACTGGTAATTTATGGAAATATTTTAAGCTCTAGTAATGGACATCATTCTCATATGTTTCAACTTTAGCAGAGCTTCCAAATAGCCCACATAGCTTGAAACGATGTCACTAACAAGTTCCAAATTCCTGCGGGTTATTTTGAGTTCAAACGCATTTTCCTGCTTTTCCCAATCCAGCAGAAGCCAAACCATATTCTAAGCCAATTAAACCGGCTGTAACAGACAATTCACCGAAGTCAACATTGTCATAAGAAACAACGTCACGAGGAAGAAACATCAGCCTTCTACAAGCAGGTTTCTGTTCAAAGGACCTTTCATTTGTTGAACATTCCATTGGTAACTTTTTATGTTCTTGGAGTGTCCGAAGAAGTCTTTTCATTTTTTTGATAAGAAGATGCAGCACGTTTCAGCCACTGATATTTTTAGTGACAAGAATCGAAGCCAAAATTACGTACTAGGGCTTCCAAACAAGTCATTTCGTGAGTAACATGGATGTGGTTAAGGCTACAGAGTAAATATTCGCCAGATAGGCATACCAATATGGTACCCGTGCCAAGTATTTCTTGCATTTGCGAACGGAAAATCACAGTGAGTCGAACACCTACGTATGTCCACAGTGTTATCACCCGAAGTGGGAATGTCTGATTCCTGGGTAATAGGCGTGTCAACAAAAGCGTTAATTGAGCGTCATTACACAAGCGTGTGCATTCAAGTTCGCAAACATCAATAGATATCTCGCTCGACAATACGTCATAGGAGTTATGGGCTTAGAGACCTGAACATAAACATGCTTGTAAGCTCAATGTCCCGGGAGAGATTCGAACCTGCATCAAATAGTAGCAACATTGCCCAAGGTATCTGCAACGAGAACTGCTGCAGAGACTGCGGCAATAGAGCTAGGCTTCACCTACTTCACCTGTGACGATTATGCTTCAGTTAGACACTAACCTCCTCTACCCTGACTATTCATTATTCCACTGAGTCACTCAAAATATAATTTTATTAGAACGCATGAAACGGAAGCAAGGACTGAGGTGTTCACGGGGTGTAGTCCGTAAAGAAAAGACTTCAAGACTACACGGTGTCACGCAACCGTACCCCTTCAACTTTGGGACTGGAGGCAGAAAGCAGAAGAATAAGGGGACTGAAAACAGGAAAAGTGTGACGAAAAAAATAATAAGAGATAGGTGAAGATAAAAACAAATGTGGACAGGCTAGAGAAAGTAAAATAACAGAACATGATGAAAGAGAAGAATGCGATAAACGAAACAAATTTTGTGGCGTCTCCGTGTGCCTCCACAAAACATGATTTTTTCCACGTGAAATAGCTCGGCAAAAGTGAAGTATTCCGGTTTGGTAAGCCGAGCGGTCTAAGGCATGTAGTGTCTTCGCTTTCTTGGAAACCGGAATCGTGGGTTCGAATCCCACTCACGGCATAGATGTTTAGTTTGTGTGTGTGTTTTTCTGTGTTTGTGTACAGGTAGAGGCCTTGCGACGAGCTGATCACCCGCCCAAGGAGTCCTACAGAATGTGTAAGATCTAGAAAAACCGAAGTGAACGGAGAAGTTCATGGAGGAGGCCTAGGCCCACTGGGGCTGTAGTGCCAAGGGAAAAAAAATAATACGATGACAAGTGATCGTGGCCAAATTCAAGGCACTGCACAAATTCTCTACTAGCAGACAAAAGGTAAAAAATCTGTACATCTGGTCTTACGGCTAGAGTCGAACCGTGTATATTCCAGATACGGGGTAAGTGTGCAGCTGCACAAGCCTGCTCCTCTTGCATTACAAAGTTCATACCAGCCTTGCTGATATTTGGAGACACGCAAGACCTGAAGTAGGAGATACTTGGGAACAAATATTTGATTACAAGCTTTTGTGCCTTGAAGTTCACACAAGTGGAACTTAGTAACCAAGTTACGCTTCCCTTTAGATTGTAGTGGCTACCACAGGGAACTACTCCGACAGCACAACAACAGAGAAACATCTAAGTGTCGCTATACCGTGTGCCCCAAGAGCGCTCACGTTTCCTGTTTAAAAATTACTTGAAAGTTTTATATTTGCAGTGTGTCGAATAAAATATGATACCAACCGAAAAGAAGTATGTTAAATGAATATGACTGAACCCAACATAATGTCTACCAAATGCGCTTATAATTACATAATCAGCGAAAGAAACATGATTATTAATTCATCTCCGAAGATTATCGGTATAAGTTAGTCTTTAGCAGTAAAAAGCGGAGACTTAACTTCGTTAATATCATGCTGTCATTTTGACCGGAAGTTGGGTCACTTCCATTTGTTTCATTATCTACTTTTCCGAGACCCATTATACCACGTCACAGTTCCAAAGAGCCCTTTCCTAAAATTCCTAATGTTTTCTTCGTTTGTCTCGCCTTAACTTAACCATTCTCTCCTAACTTTCATTCCTCTAACAACAGCAGGTCATCTCCAGAAATCACTAAGTTCCAAGTGGTGCAGTATCCTAAATTATACGTCCACTTAACCCTTCGTATATCTAAAGATACAAAGTTACAACAGTAGCTTCTTTCACGTTAAGTAACAGATATCTAATTACGTGACATGTTGAATAGGCTGAATTCAATTGAATGCCGAATTTAGTTAATCGAGAATATTCATTAAAATAAACATAATTTTCGTCAGTCCTGTACTGTAATTATATTGCATCATCTTACGGAACCAATATCTTTACATAGGTCTTTTTTTTCTACCTTGGCACTACAGCCCCAGTGGGCCTAGGCCTACCTCCATGAACTTCTCCGTTCACTTCGGTTTTTCTAGATCTTACACAGACGGTAGGACTCCTTGGACGAGTGATCGGCTCTTCGCAAGGCCTCTACCTGTAGACAAACACAGGAAAACGCACACAAACATCCATGCCCTGAGTGGGATTCGAACCCACGATCCCGGCTTCCGAGCGAACGAAGACAGTGCATGCCTTAGACCGCGCGGCTACCGTGACCGGCACATAGGTCTTTAGAGACTATATAATATGTATATCTCGTCATATGTTTCTATATTTCGGCCTTTACAAGGTCATTATAAGGACTTAAGTATTTTAACATAACTGATATTAAAAATCAAAATATATAGACAAAGAAATGAAAAGATAGTACAAATAAAAAAGTGAAAAAAGTAAAGCTATCCCTGTAACAAGCCGTAAAAGGCCCATAGAGTTGTGAGACATTGAGGGTCCCACATTATCTTGACAATCGGCTCAAAGATGGCGGTAAGGTTGTCAGCCTTACGCGCCAGCTGCGCTTTACTCCCCAGGAAAACTATTTAATTAATTCCTGGTACTCATTTCTGTTAGAGGCTGAGTAAACCCAGTGCCTAGTGCGGCTGGAAGGATTAGGTCAATGGAAAAAAATCCAGTGACTTAAAATATTACATACAAGCTCTGGCCGTGTAAGAAAATGCAATAAGTTTAAAGAAAACAATAAACTCACGTCAGTTCTAACATTTCATAATCCTGCATTGCTACACAGGCCAATAAATCGTCAGTGATGTTATAAAAAATTTGTGTTATGAAATGTATTTCGAAATTACTTTCATCATTAATTCAGCGAATGCTAGTCAGAACTGCGGCGGGAAAGGCACCTTGCTAATCCAAAGTGTTAAACAAATAAGCTCTCTGTGTAAAATCAGAAATTTTCACGGCAGCCACCTGCTCACCCTTGTTCCTCGCTCGCGAATTTTTCTACCCTGAAGATGAAGGCGATACTTTCCTCCGAAACGTCGGTTCACACAACATCTACACGGTGCCACATCCCAGAAGACGCCATTCTTCAAATAAGCTCTCTGGGGCTGAATTTTAGGGCTACGAACATGAGAAGTCACATTCGTTCTATTTTTACTGCAGTATAAATTTCATACTGAATATGAAAGATGTTTGAAAGCCGGGAAAAAACAAACAAGAATTTTTATAAATGGTAAAGTAACTAACAGTAATTAGTGCCGCGCCATAGCTCAAGCGGTTAGTCGCTGGCTTTCCACCGCGGCGGCCCGGGATCGATCCCGGGTCTGGTCAAGTGAGATTTGTGGTGGACAAAGTGACGCTGGGGCAGGTTTACTCCGAGTACTTCGGTTTCCCCTGCAAATCTTCATTCCACCAATTGCTCCACAATCACCCTCACCTATCATCTGGGGCTGGTACAATAGGCCAGAAGTGGCCGCAGTACAAGAGACTTAGTCCCACCCCACTAGCAATAAAAAAAATTAATAGGAATTTTACGGAACATGAAATAGTGCCAGGAGCTATATCTCAAGCATCAGGTGCTTCAATATACGAGTATAAACATACAAGTAGGAGAGAATATACACTGCTATCAAATCATCAAAGGCAAATATATAAAATAAATATGTCAGTAATATTACATGTTATTTCTGTTTGGAGAAAGTAGTCTATTATTCAGTGCCTTTATATCTTCGACAACTAACTTATTTCTGTGTTTATGTCCTAAACATGATAAGGGAAACCATATAGTCTGTAGCGATAGAATTCTGTGATGTATGCAAAGCCATCCATTACAACTTCAAACTTCAACACCCCACTCTGAATGCAGTTAATGTTGTTTCACTCCAGAAGTTTTCAATAAAACAATGATAGTATTACGGGTAACAGTGACTTAAGAATTTCCGTTATAATATGGCCTTTGCTGGAATTCTGATTATACTAAGCTTCACGAAAATCACTACTAGCAATGGCTGAATTTTATAAAGGGGACGGGGAGTCGGACTATGGAACTCCCTGTGATGTGGGGCAGAGGACCCAAACAACCCTACCCCCACCACTGTGTTACCCGGCCGCCCCGTTACTACCCGAAAGAAGGGAAGCCTTTCAAGGCAGAATTACTAGGTTTCTACAAGAAAAAAATAAAACTCCACGGTTTTAGTCCGCAAGCGAACTATACCCACCGAGCGACCGCCGCTTGCCGGCATAGTGACAAACTTTAGCGGATAGAGGGTGTCGCATGGTCAGCGCAACGAATCCCCACAGCCATTAATTTCGGTTTTCTAGATTGGAGCCTATTTCCTCTAAATATCTCCTCAATTATCCTCACGAGGCTGAGTGAACGCCTTTCCAGATGCAATACTTCTCAGAAAAACCTGGTAGAGCTGGGAATCGAAGCGGACCTGTGGATCTGCAGTCAAGAACTCTGACCACTAGACCACAAAGGCGGTCCTAGGTTTCTACGGTCTCTCCAAATCTAGGATACGACTTACAGAGTCCTATGGGCTCAACATTCATCAAAGGGCATCCGCGTGTACTGAATCTACAAATTTGCATGTGATGGTAACATGACAGGAATGTAGCAGTATAAGACTGACTTGAATTCCAACGATTTTCATTTAACACACTTATCCCTTTGAGTTAATCACTTTCGATAACATTATTCGTTATAACAATCTCCCTCTAGGTTCTATTACGTTCGCGGCGTGATCGAATTTGTCGCTTAGTTGCGATGAGATCATGTACTGTCCACAGAAACTGCAACGCGAGCATTAAAGGCGCCTGGATGCGAGAGTCGGCTGAGTGGTTCTGGGCCCTTGGCCTCGCCGTAATGGGGCATTAAGGCCACTTCTGGAGCATCTCTCAGCGCCCTCAGTGCTCTGAATGCTGTGGCCTCATACACGACGTCTTTGAATTAAATAAACTGCTAATAGATTAGTACGGAGCAGATAGGTCCAGTGGTAACTCTCTCAGACTCCTTTAGAGAAGGCACTGTGTTCCAATCTCGGCCAGAACATTGGATATCTCTGATGTGTGTCTTCGTGACTTTCGTGCGTCACTGTAGGAAAATGCGCGGTAAAATAACCCACAAAATAAATATGAAAAAATATGGTTTCGAATGTGAAATTTAGCTTTAAGAAGAAAACATGCCAGCACAATTAAAATCGTAATCTAGGATAAAAAGAATAAAGAAATGAGAACTTAATTTCTATTCGGAACTCATATTTAAGTGAGAGACATGGCAAAAACTGAAAGAGGAAGCATGGGACCGTGTACAGAACACCTAGGCCTAAAGATCCTACATATAAACCCAGGAAAGAAAGACAAATTAAATTACATAAAAGAATGACCCTCATAACACGCCTACAAGAACGGCGAGCTTGTATAATAAGAGGAAGCCGTAAAAGGTACTTATAGAGATCAAAACTAAATTTTGAAGGCAGTGGATGAATTCCGACCATCTGAAATATAGAACAACGACTTAATTTAGAAATATAAACGAAATACTGGAAGGACAGAGATAGAAATGGCAAGCATACGCGTATATAAGGCACACACAGAGAAGCTAAAAGACAGCTGCCACTCTGCTTAAAAGGTTGAAACTGTTTTGCATGCATTTGAATTGTTTATGCTCTGCTCAAACTTCTAGATTTAAAAACATGAGGCGCACCATAATCATATTGACTGTCGGCAGCAGTTCTCAACATAATCACGTCACGAAGCTGCTTTGCGTCTGGGGCTTCCCGGTAATGCTGTTTGAGAGCTGTGTTGTGGTACAGGCAATTCCACAGCACAGCACAAACTCAGAATTCCGTCAGCAACAGCTGCCACTCCGCGAACACCAATGAGTGAAGACTACCAACTTCTTCTTCTTCTTCTTCTCCTCCTCCTCCTCCTCCTCCTCCTCCTCCTTCGCATGATCAGATAAGACACCGCTTAATTACCTACCGAGCTCTCATTCTATCCCTTGGCCTCCAAGTTTCGTTAATAACGTAGCTAAGTAATGGCTCTGTAAATAAAGGCCGTTGTTAGGTAATGGTTGAAACGGATTCGTAACACGTACCAATAAACTAGCTGGGAAACTGTTCTCTATGCGTTCCGCGTGACAGTTACCAGACGCAACAGCAGAAGAAACTGGTGGGAGAAGTGTGCAGAAGAGTTATAATCAGGATAATTCTAGAGTTTAATCAGCTATGAGACAGTCACCTGCCACTAAGGATATGAACATGGAAGCTGAGGAAGTTACGGCGTTGGAAGCCGTTACCAGGCTACAACCGGTGATGATGTAGTAGACTGAGAAGACTTAAATAAATGTAATTAAAACTCCAAATCCCGTCTACAGGTACTCATATACGTGACAGTATTTTCCGAATTCTATTATAACTAGTTTGATGTACGGAGAAGCATCCTCCTTGATTGAAGGGGTTAAAGTTGGGTTAAATGTTGTGTGAGTGGAAAATTTTGAGGAAGGTGTATGGACTAATAAATTATCACGGAGATCGGAGAATCAACACTAACCAACAAATGGTGGAATAATATAAAATCCCTGTTTGTGTAGTTGATATTAATGGAAGATTCTGGTGAATAATACTGCTCAAACAAGGGTGGCTAGGAAGATTTTTAAATAAACAAGAAAGTAGAGGAGAAGTGGGAAGTCCCTCACTTAGAGATGGCTGCAATGTGTATAGAATGAAACACAAATGCTAAAAGCGGAGAGCCGGAAGAAAAAGGCTGAACTCCCTTTCGTAAGAAGGGCCAGGATTCTTTCGGGCCTTAGGTCCAAGGTTTTTATGTGAATAGCCTGAAGAAATGACGAGGAAATCACCCGAAATATCGCGCTTTCTTCGAATTAGACGGCGTAACAAACCAGAAAACGCACCCTCCAAGTTAGTTTTTGTTTCCTTTTTCTTGTCGTTTTTAGCTTTCACAGTAACATGTTTAAACGGTGTGCTCTTGTGACAGCACAAGCGGGGAAAGTGGTGTTAGTTGGGCCAGGCCGAAGACAGAAAAGCGTGTGTTCTGTAGTGTCTAATGCAAAGCAGTGCCTATGGGAGAACGGATATCCACGGACAAATCTCGTTGATTTGAAAGAGCTTTAGTGCCAGTTGTATTCAGGTCTGGAATGTACAAATACAGAATCAGTCGCAGATAAGTCTCACAACAAAGCTGTGACGTCAAACTAGTAACAATCACGTGATAACTAAATAGAATCGCTTAGAAATTTAGACAAGGAAATAGAGGGAGGTAACCTGTGCATTTCAGATATGCTGTACAATCGTGGGACTATTGGTGCTAGCTTTTGTGTCAGAGAGAATTGAATTCAGAGCAGACTGCTTTGCTGTGGGGCTGACAGCTCTCGCTGCAGTTTCCTGCACTCTGGACATGGCTTTTCCCTAATCTAACTCCTGTTTTTATCACCCTCAGTTGAAAGTGCAGTCACAACATAACACAGGCCTACCTGGGGATACACTCACTAGACCCAGATACACTACGGCGTGTTGTACTCATACAAGTATATCTCGTTCGGCCGTACGCCTCTTTTGTAACTGCCGTATGAAAACTCAGAGCGCACAGAACAGAGGTAACGGTCACTTGGCTTGACAAAGCACCTCGACCTGAAACGTATGTAGGAGTGGCGGTGGAAGCAAAATACAGGCGTGATCAGCTTCACACCCTGGCCATATGACCCAGGGAAAGAGCCCCTGGTAGGAACCGGTGTGCGACTAAGAGTCGACATGGATGCTGTGGAAAAGATAAAAATATTGTAGTATGTAGAACCGTACCTAGACAAAGACTCCAAAATAAGCAGTTATACAACAGCAGCTGTTAAGTAATGGCTCTCTAAATAACGGCCGTTGTTAGGTAATGGCCCAAATCTTACCTGATCGGGATCCCTAGAGCCTACGGCCAGACCGGTGTTACATGTCAATTCACGGGAAGTAAGCTAAACCTCCGGCCCTTTTTGCTGAAGTTTATCGCGGGTTCCTCGCAAATTGTGCCATTTCCGATACAAAGCTTCCGAATTTCTCACACTGATTCGTTCTCCAATTCCAAAAATGGGCTTAAAATCGTACCACCTACTCGCTGTTGTAGTTGATTAAGTGTTTATAAACAGAAGCATGTGAAGCAAAGCTACAGTATGATTTACTTTTGGTGTTATATTTATTTCTCTCAAGTAACTCAGAGGTAAACGGTAAAGCTACCCCTGTAACAGGCCGTGGAGGCCCATACGATTGTGAGGCGCCGAGGTTCCTACATTTTCTAGACAATCGGCAAACAGATGGCGGTGAGGTTGTCAGCCTTACGCGCCGGCCGCCCTTTATCCTTCAGGAAGATTCCTGGTATTCATTTCTGTTAGAGGCTGAGTCGAACCCAGGACCATAATGCGGCGGGAAGGATTAAGTCAATTGAAAAATCCACCACATAGGGACTCGAACCAAAGACCTTCCGGCTTGTGGCATAGTGCCTCAGCCAAGCACGCTACCGCGCGCACCCCAAGCAACTCAGAACATGCATTAAAAGCATTTGAATGTCTCCTATGCATTCCAGCAGTTAGAGAGGGAGGAAAAACACGCTGGATTGGATCCAAGGATTTTGTGAAACAAAAATAATTGCGGGTTACAAGAAGAAGAGAAAAAGCAACGTTCCTTACAGAAGCTTAGAAAACATAACAAAGTTATCCTGTGGTTTAGGATGCGGAATGCAAGAAAGAAGTTTCGAACTTTTGTGTGAGGAATCACACAGCCTTCCCTTTAAAGTAATGCCGTCAGCACCAGATGCAACAATACTGCAACTTTAGAAACGCAAACAGACCCAATTTACCCACTAACAACTCCCTTGCTCTGTGGAATAGGACCTCTTTCAAAGCTGATATTTGTCCAATAAATAAGAAAGAAAATATTGTCACGTGTTGGGTATGTCACGCGACAAATACTCGTAACTTCACGTGGGTCTCGGATTCAGCGACTCTTTACTGGACACTCAGTCTTACACACCTTACAATTCTTATCACTTGTAGTGTCATTAGACTTCTGCGACGTCTTGACTATCCTTGGCAGTGGCTATTCCAAGACTTCTTGCAGTCTTCTGTCTGTATTGTGTGGCGGCTAGGTCCCAACTGTCTTCTGGCTGTCAAAGTCACATTGCGATTGACGGTCGGTCAGTCAGTCAGTCAGTAAGTCTTGGTTTCAAGCCCCATCTGAGGCTCATGACCAGATATTTACTACTGCTTGACAGTTACGGTCTTGTTTTTGTGGGGCACCCTCTCTGACGAGAGGACTGGTCTGTCTTTTGTATATGCTGCTGGTCCTTGCCAGCGCAGTCTTTCTCGGGTCCGAGTCCCTTGGGACTCGCGACCATATTTTACTGTCTCAGATTTGAGACTTCCCCTTTCGTCACCTCCTACGACCTGCAGGGTCACGGTGGAGGTATTTCACCCCGCCTCCACACGGGATGTCAAAGTCAAATTGCGACTGACGGGCTGTCAGGGGTTATGCGGACTCAATAGAGGACACCCCTCGCCAAGTTTCGTTTTCACGTGTTCGGCAATCCGTTGCTTCGGGAACGCCCCCTATAGATTACGGCGGTAACGTGTTTGGACTCATCCGCTCTTACTTAACGGCCTTCTGTTCTTCATATCCGGGGAAACGCGTTCGTTGTTTCGGCATTGTCTATGCAACGGCTCATTGTTATTACGTTACCTTGGTAGTAACTCTTCTGGATTCCAAATATGTCACAATATTACTGTCTTCTGGGTTATAAAGTCGTGTAGTCAGCTGACAGACAACAGACGTTTCGGAAGAATATACTGCCTCAATCTACAGGATCGAAGAATAACCCGAGCAAGAAACCAGCGCAAAAGCTGGAGGCAAGCAAAGTGACTTGCTCGGATTATATTTCGTCCTTGAAGATGGAGGTCATGCGTTCCTCCTGAAAGGTTGAATTTCGACAGACTACACGGAGTTATAGACCAGAAAGCAGTGTGACAATTAAGTTTCCAAATTGAGTCTATAAAAACACACACAAAAAGTCAAAAATATTCATTGATACCATCACTCAATATATTCCCCGCCTGCTTATGCTTAATGTTTACTTCGCTTATACAAGGAATCGAATGACCGAGAAAACGCCTCTTCCTCTCTCGCCTTCCGTTCTCTGGTCACAGTCTGCTGATCGATGAAACGGCCTCGAATCTCGTCCCTTTCGTCCCAATTTTTAATTTATGGAATAGAAAAAAGTTACCCGGCGCTAAATCAGGGGAGTAGGGTGGCTGGGATAACATTCAGTTCCCTCGTTTCGTCAAAAACTCGGAGACAACGCCCGAAGAATGCGCCGGTGAATTGTAGTACGGAAGATACCAGGACCCACTTTCCTGAAATTCAGGCCTAAAGCGATGAACTCGAGTGATAAATCATTTAATTACCTCTTTAAGAAATTTACCGTTTACAGTCTGTTTTTCGGGCAGAAAATCGTGATGAGTAGTACATGTAGCATAGAAAGTGCAGCCAACATTGTCTTCACCGGCGATTTTTGCCTTCTCACTTTCTGAGCTTCTTTTTACCTCTTTATGACATTCAAACACACTTGCTCTCCACACTTGCTCTCCACACTTGCTCTCCACACTTGCTCTCCACACTTGCTCTCCACACTTGCTCTCCACACTTGCTCTCCACACTTGCTCTCCACACTTGCTCTCCACACTTGCTCTCCACACTTGCTCTCCACACTTGCTCTCCACACTTGCTCTCCACACTTGCTCTCCACACTTGCTCTCCACACTTGCTCTCCACACTTGCTCTCCACACTTGCTCTCCACACTTGCTCTCCACACTTGCTCTCCACACTTGCTCTCCACACTTGCTCTCCACACTTGCTCTCCACACTTGCTCTCCACACTTGCTCTCCACACTTGCTCTCCACACTTGCTCTCCACACTTGCTCTCCACACTTGCTCTCCACACTTGCTCTCCACACTTGCTCTCCACACTTGCTCTCCACACTTGCTCTCCACACTTGCTCTCCACACTTGCTCTCCACACTTGCTCTCCACACTTGCTCTCCACACTTGCTCTCCACACTTGCTCTCCACACTTGCTCTCCACACTTGCTCTCCACACTTGCTCTCCACACTTGCTCTCCACACTTGCTCTCCACACTTGCTCTCCACACTTGCTCTCCACATTTGCTTCACCGTACGCACTTTTCAACATTTCAAACTTTTCTCTATCTGTTTTCTTTAATTTTCACAAAACTTAATTGCTACTCTCTGTTCCATTTTGAAAACTTCGCCACGAAAGAGATCCTAACTTTACCAAAACAACTGTAATTCTCATATGCATCAACCAAAAACGTCTGAACTTGCATATCATATAAATAAACTTTCCCTCTAACTATTCTGCGTTCATTCCCGACAGATGGGATTAGTAACATTATTGTAATAGCGTCAGTTCGTGTACTTTATCGTCACACTTCTCACAAGCACCGCTGTGAGGAACTCAAATCCTGCAAATAAGGAACTCCTTAAGTTTAGGCAATTTTAGTTATACTCGTATTACTGGCGTCAGGACGAAACAATTGGCGGTAAACCGCCAGTCTTGTAGTAACTTTGACTTTGACTTTGAGAAGTCAGTCTTAACTAAGAAGCCGTGAATTAAGGACACGAAGCCGTCATGGAGAGGAGTTGTGAGGATTCAGCTGTGATGGGTTAATGGTAGTTGAAGATTTTATCTGTTATAATTACCGTAATCTTGAGAGTAAGAACAAATTGTACTTAGGATTTGTTAATGTCCAATAAATTGATTTGCCAATCCGAACACCGTCCTTCGTCACTGATACACGTGACACTATTGCACTCCCGCTTACTTTCCCAAGTGTTACCTCTCAGCATTCCTTCCTCATGCATTATCTTCTTCCTCTGAAGTAGGATGGCATGTTCACTGAGCCGAAAACTCCACGATTTAGAATTCTGGAATAATATATCACCATCACGTCCGCTTGCATAAACATGCAGCTCTCCCCAATTAATATTAATCGAATCGAGCTTCATGTAAAATAGGATTTAAATTATACAGATGAGAACCAAATTAAATTTGGCCATCAAATCCTAACTTACATCGCCAATACCCTATTTCTTCGAAAGCAGGTTAGTACTTTTGGGGTCGAAGCAGCCGGGCAGACGGACACTTCGAAGATCTTGTGCAAGAAATACAACTAAAGAAATGCGATAACGGCGAGTGGCTCTGACGTCATGGTTTACAGGCTGTTTCTGCCACGTATATACGTGTACATTCCATTTTGCTTCCTGTGAGACTAAATATTACAGACGGCTAAATAAACCGTCCCCTCACCTCAGTGTTCGCTTACTTGTAATCCTGAAAGTTACATTTTCGGGAGACTTCCTCTGCGCAGTAATGCAGCTACTGTGAATAGCTTACCTCGAAAGACCATTCTACGTCCATAATTCAAATTTTCTGCAGTATGTAAATCTAAGATGGCAGTCGTGCTAAGTTATTACGTGGGAGGTATGTAGATATATAATTTTTTTTATTTTGGCCCTACAGCCCCAAGTTCGGCCTTGGCCTTCCTCCATGAAAGTCTCCTTTTCACTCGTTTTACCAGTTAGACATTCGGTAGGACTCCTTTGGCGGGCGATCAGCTCGTCGCAAGGCTCCTACCTGTACATAAACAGGAAAACGCACATACACACACCAAACATCCATGCCCTGAGTTTGATTCGAACCCATAATCCAGGCTTCCGAGCGAGCGAAGACAGTACATGACCGGCGGGAGGTATATTAGCCCCGTTTAATATGTGGACCTGAAATGCTGTTTCGTAATAAATATCAAATGTTTCTTAAAGGCATTTTTCGACTGAAGGTAAAATAATGTAGCCGTGACATTGGATTTGCAGCGAAAGTCTGTGCACTTCTGTACACAGATAAATAATAAATGTATGTTATACGTTACGCTATTTTGCTCTACATGTGAATAAATACAAAAATGGCGACGACGCGAAATTTGAAATTGTGACTGCTAAATTCATTGTGCCCGTAAAATACAGTAGTGGAGTAGTACAGAAAGAATAGTCACTACTTCCTTACGTGTCTATCTAACCGGTAGGATAAGACGAAATTCACCAACAGTATAAAGGTACGCGGGTTCAAACCCGGGGGAGGTCGTGGAATTTTTAAGGGCGGAAAAATTCAGGGAACAAGTCCTGCGGGAGGTCTCTAGGAGACCTCTGAGCAAAATTAAGCAAAAAGTTTTCCGCCCAAGTAGTTTCTAATTCCTCCGGTAGATGGGGAATTTATCGGGTACCACTGCCAGAAGAGGGCCGACCTCGCTGGCAGAAAGGGGCGGATATCGAGCACCAGTACCGGTAGGGTATGGCGACAGTAGATATTAAAGGGGGACGTACAATAGACTACTATTCGCGGTGCATGGGGAAACCCACCCCCTCTAATACTGAATAACTGAATACTAAACATTCGATCTTTATCCTAACCTCCATTGTAATTATTGCTTTGTCATTCTTGTTAGTCTCGTCCTGCCGCCTAGACTGAATATACTTCCAAGAACTTCTTCCGAGTAATGAAGGAAACGTTACCAGTTCAAAAAGACTTTTCTGTACAGATATGCTTGTAGGACTTGAATGGTAAATACTGTCGCGTGTCTCAGTGACTACAGACAGGGTTTTATTTGGTACATGGATTTATTGAACACGTACAGATCGTAACTACAAGTAACTATAGCGGCATCGCTAATTCACACACACTACAGTTCACTACAGCACGTACTAAGAATTTTGCATGCTAAACTAGCATCATAACTCGCCCCAGAACATCTTGTTAGTACAGCAATATCCGGACACTTCTAATAACATGTCGTGAAGGATCATTAATACCGAGACAATTAGATCAGTTCGATGCTGTCAGAAGGATGTATAAGTCGGAATCGAATCCCCTAATGTCAGAGTGTGAAGCAAACACAATAGCAGAGCTAGCTCTCTGACGTCACGTTAGTTTGACGCGCCACCTGACAATTGCGCTAGCCACGCCCCTTCACTGTGACGTTTCCATTTCATTTGAACGTGAGTTCTTTCATACGAAACGCAAGCACAATGACACCTACCTATCTTGCAGTGATTATTAACTGACAGTTGTA
The DNA here is from genome assembly GCF_002891405.2 of Cryptotermes secundus. Lineage (NCBI taxonomy): Eukaryota > Metazoa > Arthropoda > Insecta > Blattodea > Kalotermitidae > Cryptotermes > Cryptotermes secundus. The sequence goes on along the minus strand of NW_019739229.1, from coordinate 393,918 downwards.
GGAGAGGAGCTGCAATCCAAATGTTCAGGACAGGTTGACATAAGCTTATTAACACGCAACATTATGGAAACAAACAGTCTGTCTAGAATAGACAAGTGTAATAAAAAGCAAGGACAGCAGTTAAGTTTTTCCATGTTGGTCTGTTCTCTTGTACCTCTCATTTTTGGTCTATTTAGTGGTCCAATTCTTCTCTCCGTTTCTCATTATCAGTCCAAATCAAAATGGTACAGCAGAACACAAAAGTTAAGTCCTCATCTCTGACTCCTGATACACCGCTGTGGAGAGGTACGACGTGACAAAATGTTAAAGAAAATTATACAACAGAACTTAAAACTATGTACTCCTTTTTCTTTTCCTTGGCACTACACCCCCAGTGGGTCTAGGCCTACCTCCATGAACTTCCGTTCACTTCGGTTTATAGATCTTACACATTCGGTAGGACTCCTTGGGCGAGTGATCAGCTCGTCGCAAGGCCTCTACCTGCAGACAAACACAGAAAAACGCACACAAACATCCACGCCCTGAGTGGGATTCGAAACCACGATCTCGGCTTCCGAGCGAGCGAAGACAGTGCATGCCTTAGACCTCTCGGCTACCGTCACTGGCCTATGTACTCTTTACCTAATCGTAATAGACGTAAGTCAGATCAATTTTAATATTTTGTACGTTTTAATACAATTAAAAATATGCCCCTGTATATAATTGAGATGATATTCGCAGTTCATGACGTCACCCACTTACGGTCATTTCACGTTCGACTCTGGTGCACAGGTGCTGACTCGCAAAGAGTGCTTCGTCTGAGAAATGCTCCAGCTACAACCGCAGTCGATATAATCCTTACTCTGATAAGACTCGCTGTGTAGATTCTAATCGTCCTAAGACACGCGAATTACAACTAAGAAATTAAGAAACAATAACAGAACAACTACGAAACGTGCGGTGTAACGCGCTACGTTAAACCTTCATGATACGAAGAAATTCTTCGGCTTATGCAACTGCAAATTCAGTCTGCAGAAAGTTTCAAGTCATTATACGTATAAACATTTCGAAGGATGGCGGGACACTCCCCATGTCTCTACTAACATCACATAAAGGAACAGCGACATGGCTCACGCGGTAACACTTGTATTCGCCACGCGTCACAGTATCGTCATGGTCGGAACACACACTACTACTGCTGAGGTTTCGTGGGTTTCTTCCATCCGTCCACGTGAATGTGGGAATGTTGCCTTAAATTACACATTACTTGTGACCTTAAAAGTGTAATAGTAAGGTACTTTCATTGTCAGCATGGACAAAACTTTTCCCGTACTAGAAGGGCTACAGATAAATGTCAGAAAGTATTCGTTAATTTTGTCGAACCTCTCCTCTTGCTCTCATTTTTCAGCATAGGGCTGATTTCTCAGTCTATTGATAATTTTACACATGACAGGACTCCTTGGACGGGTGATCAGCTCGTCGCAAGGCCTCTACCTGAACGCAGGACAACACAAACATAGAATAAACTCAACACACCAAACATCCATGCTTTGGGTGGGACTCGAACCCACGATCCGGCTTCCGAGCGAGCGAAGACAGTTCATGCGTTAGACCGCTAGGCTACCGTGACCGGCCACGAACCTTCAGTTGAAAGAAAAAATCTGAAATATTCCGGCAAGTTTATATGAATTGAAAAATTTAATACTGTAGATGGAGTATCCATTGCAAGAGGAAAATATTCTTTGTAAACAAAAGGATGATTAGAAAAATACTATACTTAAGTCTTAGAAAATTGTTCGGTATTGCAATCCTGAGGCTTTATTCACTGAAGTTCTTGCGATATTTCTTTATCACTCGAGGCTAGGCTCTTCTTCAATCTTTCGCTTGTTCATGCAAATTTTCTTACTTCTAAAACATTCTTACAAATACCATCCCCAAGTAACTTTCAAGGCCTTCATACTGGAAGCGTTCTTGTACACGGAGGCGTGGACCTTTCCTCCTTAAAATACAGGAACTTGGTTATTCTGTGTTCTCTCTTTGTCTACGTTCATCTAAACCACGTTCCAGCAAAACTAATATAGACTTGATGAAAGTTAATGGAAATGATGAGAACTCGATAATATATATAATAATATACATATATAATATTGTAACGTGGATGGCGCAACGGGAAGTAGGGGTCACGTGAACTCTGTGGTCTTGCGAGTGACGTCACATACCTCCACCCCTTCCATTATCAGTCAACGTAAACACTCCGTCACCTGTCCCGGTGACGTAACAGCACTTCCCTTTGTGACGTAACAGGGGACATTGCGGTTACTACGCAGCAATAAACAACTCTCGGCCGCTTTCCCCAGCAACGCCTATAAACACAACGTTACGCAACAGCGGTAGCTATCACGTAACTGTTTTCTGCGTTGTCAGTGCGGAAGCTACATAACTAGGAGTATTCGTCAGTGTAACCAGAGTTACTAGAGAGTGTGTGATCAGGAGTGACAGAGTGTGAATCGTGAAGTCCAGCAGCTACGAGTTGAGATGCATCGAATGAATAGAAAGGACTACATCAGAAGACGTAATCGCGATACTGCAGATGGCATTACTTGTGTAATTGTGAGAGCGAGTGTTCAATAAATTCGTTACATCCAAGACGGCGTGAAGTTATTTGTTGCGTTACATACCCAAAACGTGACAATATAATAATATATAATATATATAATATTAACATAAAGTTTATCGATGATACCGTGAAATCTTTAACCTGTTTAATCATCACAGCAGCAATCAATCAGCTACTGAAGCCTCTCTCGTGAATAGATGGAGCCCACAATCTGCCATTGTCCTGATATCGGACAATACTGTTGGGCTTCTCAGCAGTACGGTCTACACACCACACTAAGAGACTGACAGACAAGCTGTGGAACGGCCGTGAGCCCTTTCAGACACGGACATAACCACGTAACGTCTTAGCTGAGAGGTTAGCATTCCGCTGAGAGTTTTATTGGATTATCTGAGATCCTAGAGGCAATCCAAGGGACATACTGTTAACTCATACCATAACCGGTTCCTTCCGCTCTCTCTACACTATAATTTTCCTTAACTCGGTGGTTGCTAACCTTCTGTGGGTGATGATCATTAATAGCATATGATGAGTATTAATTTCATTCATTCATCTGTAATCTGTCAAGACGACAGGTCCACAGTCTCTTCCAAAACAGTTCCTCCACTTGATGCGATCTCGAGCTCTCTCCTTCAAATGAAAATATCCTCTTCTATCCCCAAGGTCATCCAGCATCTTCTTACGTCTTCTTCCTCGTCTTCTGGTCACTTCTATCCACCCTTCTATCTTTCCTTCAATAACTTCTTTTAGAAGGCAGTTACCGTGTAAGATATGACCAATCCAATTAGCCTTCCGTTTTCTTATTTCGTGTAAGATATTCCTCTGCTCACTGACTCTAAATAACACTTCTTCATTTCTCACATAATCGGTCCAACCGATCTTCTCCATCCTTCTCCAACACCACATTTCGAAGCGTTCCAGGTGTTTCTGATCTACTGCCCTAAGTTATTAATTTATCTGAACAAAAATTAGTTGAAATAACTTGATTGTGAACATACGTGAACCTTGTGACCTTACGAGAAGGCAACATATTCCAGCAATGTTCTGGTGCAGTTTATCTCACAAACACACTTAACGCATACAGCATCAGTATGCAATTGTGGCCTTATTCTGTGTTAGGATGCCATGAATTCTGGTTGGTGGTTACCAATGTTTTGGGGAAACCTACTGCCTTGTTCGTAGCTGTAAATGCATATTCTAAGATGAAAGCGGTCTAGTACAATGGCAGCAGTGTACTAGTAATAGATACCTCAGAAACTTTGATAACCACGTACCACACTAAACCACAGTCTACCAGTATAATACAAGGCATGTTCTGGAAACTGCTTCCGCTGTTTACACCCGAGTCCACAATTACTGTGACACCTGAACATAATCTGCATATTTTGAACTGCTCAGCTCTGGAAGATGATCCATTTCACAGTACGGATATCACCAAGTGCCCCTCGTTCGTCAGAAAACTATTAAGAACTTATTAATATTTTAAAACTCTTGCGAGCACAATTGTCGTATCCTGTTCATTTAACATGTGAATTAACGGCTGAACCAACAAACAAACAAACAAACAAACAAACAATGTTTCTATCACTGTGATTTCATTCTGGTACAGCCTACTGAAGGCAGCACGCAGTAGCGTGGTTGGTTGAGGCACTATGCTACAAGCAGGAAGGTCGCGGGTTTGATTCCTAGTGAGTTCATTGGATTTTTCAATTGACCCAGCCGCACCATGGCCCTGAGATTGACTCAGTAACTGGAATTTTCCTGGGGGGTAAAGGGCGGCCGGGCGTAATGCTGACATTACCGCCATCTATGAGCCGACTGTCTAAAAGCTGTGGGAGCCTCGACCTCTCACACCCCTACGGGCCTTCGCGGCCTGTTACAGGGACAGCTTTACCTCTATCTTCTACAGCTTACTGAATACACCGTCAAAGATACATCACGAAGAATACGAGAATTGAAGGTGAAATAATGCGTATTGTACAATGTTTGTGACAATACTTAGTGGTAAGCAGGCGGCATATTATTTAATAATATACCATTACTTAATTACTTAATTAAGGCCGCACTATAGCTCAAACGGTTAGTCGCTGGCTTCCCACCGCGACGGCCCGGGTTCGATCCCGGATCTGGTCAAGTGGGATTTGTGGTGGACAAAGTGGCGCTGGGGCAGGTTTTCTCCAAGTGCTTCGGTTTCCATTGCCAATCTTCATTCCACCAATTGCTCCACAATCACCCTCACCTATCATCTGGGGCTGGTACAATAGGCCAGAAGTGGCCGCAGTACAAGAGACTTAGTCCCACTCCACTAGCAATAAAAAAATAATACTTATGGAGTTGCGCCCTTCTTGAGGAGAAGCCAAATCTGCAGCTACTCAATAATTTCCCAGCATTTTATGTAACCCGAAGGTTCACAAGGTTCATAAGAGGCCTCCATTTGTCCCAATCTTGAGCCAGATCAGTCAAATCTATACCATCCCATTCTTTCTCTCTAAGATCCATTTTAATATTTCCCACCCACTTACGTTTTGGTCTTCCCAGTGGTCTCTTTCCTTCTGGCTTTCCCACCAATATCCTATTAGCATTTCTCTTCTCCCCAATTCGTGTTACATGCAATAATATGCCATTAATAGATGAAATCCAGTCTAGATGTAAAATATGATACGCCAATTCTGAATTGATGGTACAGCCACAGGAAGTGGAGGCACAAGCAAGTAGCATCCACAGTAGCACATCTCTGCCGACTTTTGTGGCTTACTGTAGCTTGTTTTGATGGGAGAAAGACAAATTGATTTGGAGCCGAGTACCGACTGCCCCACCCCGACCAGTGGGTGTGTCAGGTCGCAGGTTACCCAACCGAACAATAACAACAGAACATTGGAATCAATACGACAGCAAAATAAAATAAAATTCTACAGCCCCCCCCCACTCTTCTCCAAAAGAAAACAACAGAAATATCTGACGCACTATAAATGTCAGCACAACGTTCAATTCTTTATGGAGGCTAATCGGGAATCTGTTCATGCACGCAGAAGGGAAGACACAGCTGGCCGCAGTTGCCGCGCCACACACAGCTCAGTGGGGCCCTGGGTTGGAATCCCAATACGTCCGTATATCTTCTGCGTTAGTATTGTGTTGTCAAAGTCAGGAGTCCACCCAAACGTCTGAAAGGTTTCGAAAGGGAACTGAAACTCTAAACCGAATGACACCAGACGTTAAGATTATCCAAAATGAAATCCACTAAATTAAGACACATTCGACAGATGCACAGACAGGTGGCCGGTTCAGATCTTGGCTGAGAGTCTTTCCTCAGTCCCTACAGAGAACTTTCGGAGTGCTGCCTGTGACTGCTATACGACCTTTACCATGGCAGTCCTGCATAATTCATTTACCATCGCCGAATCACTCAACGCTTCAGTATATCAATCTTCGTTAAAGAAACCAAAAATAAATAAACCGTAAATGATAACTTTTCTACGCCCACTTGAGTCGGGACAGCTTAGTCGGTATAGCGACGGGTTGGGGCTGGATGACAAGGGTTCGATTCCTGACAGTGGCAAGATTTCTCTTTTCTCCGTAGCGTCCAGGCTGCCTCTGGGACCTACCCAGTCTACTATTCAATGGGTGTCGTGAGCTCTTTCCCGGGAGTAAAAAGGCAGAGGCGTGAAGGTGACCATTTATTTCCATGTATTTCAGAGGTCAACACTGGCCAAGCTATACCTGGAAACCTCCATATGTCTTCATGGCGCAGCGTTTAATTTATTAACCCTTTAAAGCCCAGGCGTTACTATAACTCCTGACTTTGCGTTGCATTCAGCAACTGATACCTTTGACCTGGAGTGAAGAGAAACTCTACAGATATACGGGTAAAATTAAATAAAGGTATCCCTGTAAGAGGCCGTGAAAGCCCATAGGGTTGCGAGACGTCGAGACCCCCACATCAGTTCACAGATGGCGCTGAGGTCTTCAGTCTTAAGCGCTGGCCGACATTTACCCCCAGGAATATTCCTGGTACTCATTTCTGTTAGAGGCTGAGTCGACGCCAAAGCCACAGCGCAACTGGAAGGATTACGTCAACGTAAAACTTCAATGACCTCGTCGGGAATAGAACCCTTGAACTTGATATACAGGTGGCATTACAAATCCTTTATCTACACAATGACAAACAGGAAGAAAACAGAGATAAAACCTGGGAGTGATGAGTATTAAAAACCTCGAAGTCAGGCAAACAAGATGGCGGCTAAACCTGGCAGCAGCAGAAGTACTGTCTGCAAACATTGCAGTCGCCATTGCAAAGGTTAGATGTCACGAACAATGGCCTCCACAAATATATGTCACTTCAATCGTAACACAACATTCAGGCAAGTAATCTACCGACGTTTCGGGTACACAGCCTCAAATGTCGAGTTTGATGAGCAAGCCAAGCAAGTAACAAACAGATTATCTCCTAAAGTTATAACATGCCTAAGCTATCATCAAGAGATATCACAGCACTACAGAAAATGTTTCATCAAGGCAAGTGCTAATTGTGGCGAAAAATTGTTAATAAAAATTCCTTTTCTGCTCGGTTCGAACGACTGCCTGACTGTTTAGATTTCCGTCGCCTTGACCTCGCGATCTCCCGTTTACTTTCGCAGATATTGAACTGGATTCCATGGAGGCAGGACTCCTGCACCCGGCAGGTGCTTTCTGGTCGCTCTGGTGGCAGAGAAATTGTGTTCGGTGTCCCGTTTACACGACATAAAAGTCAAACTGAATGTTTGGATAAACTCATTACATGCGCCACTCTCCTCCTCACAAAGTATTCTCTCGCACACTTCCAATCTTAAGCCACAGGTTCTCACCCCTTCCATTTGCATTTTCGAATAATATTTTGTGTGCACCTTTCGTGTCTCTTTGCGTGCTGTACGCGCCACCTATCTCTTACTCAGAGAATAACATCCCTACCGAAAATCAGTTTATATGTTCTTCATTTTGTATTAGCACAACATCAAATTCTGGCTTAAATAAAAACGCTACAATTTCTTGTATAAATTTTTAAGAAATATTCATAGAAGTGCGACGTGTCAGTCGAAGCCTGTGTCCTCTAACATGTTGCATTTCGTATGTCTTCGCACATTTCAGTGGCAGGATTGTTGTTTTCATGATGATCATATAGATAAACATGATCGAAAACGTGACTTGTAAGCACGTGTAGCAGCTAGCGTCACTAGGATACTGAAAGCAAGGCTTCTCTAATAGAGATTAACTATTTCTAAGGGGCCCAAAAAACTAGGTGTCTCCCACTCACCTGTGGACAGAAACAAATCCAAGTTTCTAAAACCCTATGTCCCCTAGTTTTTAGAATATCGTACGATAGACAAAGACAAAAACCCAGTAATTCTAGTACTTTATTACGTTTATACGTGAAGCAAATAGCAGTTTCATGTTTATTATTTAAACACTTTCCATTAGAACCGCCATTCCAAATTTCTTCCTTGTCTCGATCTGCAGCGGAGAGAGACACAATAGCTTAAAAATCCACAGCAGAACTGATGCGTGACAAGGCTCCGTCAGAAATTAATTGTTGAATGAAAGAACCGAGAACGCCGCTCCGTAGTTCGCTACACGTCCGCTCTCTGCGTAATTTGTTAACGGATACTCTGCAAAATTTTCTCTTAAATGGGTTACACAGTTTAGAAATATCAGTTTAGGAACTATCAATCTTCACTGCCATAAACGTCAAACTGCAGATATTACGCTGAATTCACTTCATTTCAAATGCGAAACCGATGTAGAATTCATATCAGAATTATGTAGTGTAAAGTAGGACAGTACAAGAAGTGGCTTCAGTTTTTCTCTACCCTAATCTTTTCAAGAAAACTATATGAAAAATGCTGATTCAAATGCTTCCGCTGATTTCGCAAGTCACATAATGAGTAACGTAGAAGGGTGGGGAATTGCTTTGTCTCTGTGCTAGTAACAACACCGATAGAGCCCAGTAAACCTGTAGCGGTCAAATGTTATGACAACTGAGGATCAAATGGATGGCAGTCTAATAAACAAACTCCGTGGCCTGTAGTCCGCAAGCGAACTATACCGACCGAACGACCGCCGCTTGTCGGCGAAGTTAGTGCCAACTTTTAACAGATAGTGGGTGTCACGTGGTCAGCGCAACGAATTTCCACGGCCGTTAATTTTGGTTTTCTAGACTGGAGCCGCTATTTCCTTGAAAGAGCTCCTCAATTATCCTCACGAGGCTGAGTAGACCCCGTTCCAGACCCACTAATTCTCAGAAAATCTGGTAGTGCCTGGAATCGAACCCGGACCCCTGGATCTGAACATACAGCCTTCATCTTCAAGGTCTACAAGAGCATCAAGCTATTCACTCATTTGTTAGACGACACTATCAGTGACCCCGACTGTATAGCATCCAATGAATGTAGGATAGTGCATAATTAACTCGAACAGATGCTGATGAAAAAGATCGCAGCTTAACACGGTTGTTGCCTGGGCGTCTAAGGGAAGCGCAGAGAAATGTCGTTGAGTGTAATCGGTGTCCCAACCGAGAACCGAACATGGCACGTCCCCAACACAAGCCTGAAGGGTTAACGCAGTAACTAGCTCACCCGGTGATTTTATTCAGTGAAACTTTCTTTTCTCAATGCAATTTAATGGTAGGGTAAGCCTACAATTTCCACTATTTTAACTTTAATTGTTGAGATATTGAGTTCTTTTTATTGCTAGTGTGGTGGGACTAAGCCCCTTGTACTGCGGCCACTTCTGGCCTATTGTACCAGCCCCAGATGATAGGTGAGGGTGATTGTGGAGCAATTGGTGGAATGAAGATTGGCAGGGGAAACCGAAGAAACCTGTTCCAGCGCCACTTTATCCACCACAAATCCCACTTGACCAGACCCGGGATCGAACCCGGGCCACCGCGGTGGGAAGCCAGGGACTAACCGCTTGAGCTATGGCGTGGCCCGTTGAGTCTTCTTTCGTTGATCTCTTCATGTAACAAGAAATGAAGACCCGAAGAACTAGAGCACTTAAGCGGGTCATAGCGTCATTAGTACCGAACGGGACAATAATTGCGTATCTTCTTTATTCGAAGCACATTAATTCATATTTATGCTTTTATGCTGACTGCTTGTAATATCACAGGGCTTTCAGCCAAAGCTAATCAAATCGAAGAGAGGAAATGGCAACAGTACCAACCGTATTGATCTCCTTTGAGCGACAGTAAAGGTCCACTGAACTCAGTTCAGTGCAGCCAGTTTAATCGCTTTTGGTGGAGCAGTACACATGATTGAATATGTTCCGATGTATAACCGTCGAAACTCCGTAACATTGGCCTGAAATTATCTCATGCGTTCTTAAAAAGAATTAACGCCGGCCGTCCGTCCCAGAATTCAATTTCCAATCCGGTGTGAAGACGTGAATGAGAGTCCGTGACAAATGGACGTTTTCTAAAGAATAATTTCGCTAGTAGTGGTGTAAATCAGGCTCGTGTATTTAATTATCAAAATAAACTGACATTCTGAGTAATAAATCACAGCAACGAGTGGAAAAAGAAAATAAATTTGTTATAATTATATTATATTTAAGCATCCTGTTACACTCTACACGTGTATGACACAAACTCCGTCCTAAGTGCAACAATTTATTGTAGTTCTTTTGTCTTCTTTTCTCCTACACTACATGTTTCGGCCGTAAATGGCCATCATCAGGTGGATTTCTCTCACGTAACTGTTACACTGCACGTAGTTGTTAATAGGTCCCAATATATCAGCAAGGGGATTCTGATATATCGGAAACTATTAACAACGGAGAAATGAACAAATAAGAAAGCTGGTGCTTTTAAATTTTAAACTGTGTGCAGTGTAACAGCTACGTGAGAGTATACACCTGATGATGGCCATTTACGGCCGAAACATGTAGTGTAGAAGAAAATAAAACAAAAGAACTACAATAAATTGTTGCATTTAGGACGGAATTTGTGTCATATATTGTTTTAGGGACGGATCGACAAGAGTACAAGAAATCCGATTACCAATCCAAACCCAGTCTCTAGTCACTAATCACGTTATAGAATTAACTCGAATTAATGTCCAATATTCGCCTAAGTAATATAGTCTTAAGATTATGCTTAGCAGATGCACATACGCCTGGTAAGTTTTTTATTATATTCGTCTTTTATAAAACAACAGAACTACTTATACACTCATACAAATCTTATGTTACTGTACCTTATCCATCGCCCTGTTTTATCTAAAACACCTCCCTGTTTCTATTTAAAAACACAACGTCCAGAAACATAATATTTGTATTAATGTACCATCGTCACAAACCTCTAGATCATACTGTCCCATGTCCGGGGTTTGCGTGACTAATAATAGGTTCTGGATTGGACAGTTGGATTTACTGACACTTCGATTACGGTTATAACCAATTACAACAGCTCACAACCAATGACTGCCTAAGACTTAGCTCCATCCACTACTGGACTACGAGTGTCTTCCCTTCTGCGTCACTGACTTGGTTCTGATTTACGAGTCGGTCACTTCTTCTGCTTCCGTTGTCCGCTGGTTAACACTCCACAGCCGAACACCCAATTTCTGAATTCCTTTACGAATCCCGAATGATTCAAATATTCTGAACCGGACTAAATTCCAGGCGAACGGAACAAAAGTCTCAATGTCTTATAGTTCCTCTATTGTATTATGTTTCTATCGGCTGCCACGGGAAGGTGTTTACCGAACCGTTGCCCAGCAATGAATTATTCCGCGGTTATTCGTTGCAGCGGCAACATGCTTACCGAACCTTTGCCTAGCAATGGCCATATTCGTCACAATATCTCGAAAAATGGCAGACGCAAGTAATAGTTCTCCATAAGTTAGCATTGGTATGGTTTGGGCGTCTGGTTGACAGTGAATAATGAATGATTTGGACAAGAACTGGAAGACAGGAATCGTGACTTATTTTAAAGTACTATTCTGGCATGGGCCTACAGCGACTGAGGAAAATCACAAAAATTCTCAGTTATTTTATTCTGTATCCCGGCCGATGTTCGAACCAGACATTTCCTGAATACAGGTAAAAAACATTACTACTTCAACTAACTTGCTTCGTGATGGAAATATACATGCATACACAGAGATTAGGGCAGACCAGCAGGAGAAAATGGATGCAAGTCGTGGGCATTACGACATACTCTTACGTCTGGGTTACAACGTGCTCGAATTTTCAGAAACTGCAACTTTTTAATCAGGATTCCATACCTACAAAAATATTTAGTCGAGATTATTTCCAGCAACATTCTGTTCACATCCCAGTTTGGGTATTAACAAACAGTCCTTCGTAATCCGTGTTCTGGCTGGTGCAGAACCTTCCAGAATATCCTTTAGACCAGCTCAATTTCGGCCGAGCTTTAATTAACTTCCAACCTGAAGATTTACGTGCATCGTGACCCCTTGCAGAGCAGCGTATACAAAACATGATTACTGATGAGCAGCAAGACCAGCTTAGAGGATGTAAATGTTATTTTTAATTCGTTCCTTGCGATTCTGCATATCTGACATTTATTTATTGAAAATTCAAATTAAAAAGGAACTCCCTTAAGCTACAAATATCCAAACACCGCTTCGGAGGATGATCCAAACTCACCGACCCAGACTATGATAATCCGCGGCCTTTTCTGGACTAAAGGCAAACTTCTGAGGGTGCTGACAGATGAATGCGAAGTAATGACGGGCAGTAAAACTGAAAAACAATTCAAGAAAGACCCGATCCTCTTTAAACTTCATCGTCGTGAATCTCACATGAAATCACTCCGGGACTGAACCCGGTTCTCCGCAATAAGCAGCCTGCGCCGAACTGCTTGATCTTACTACACGTACATATAGATGGCAGTGTAGTCACCCTGTAGATACTTAACAAACAATTTCCAAGGAGCTGAGTCCTCCTTAAGAACCGTCCAGCTGCGCAATTACTCAGGAATTTCCCAACATTTTATGGAACCCGAAGGTTCATTACCATGTTCACAAGAGCCATCCACTGGTCCCTCTCCTGAGGTAGATTAATCCAGTCCCACCTTGTTTTTCTGGACCTTCCTAATGGCATATTCTAAAGCAAAGTTGAAAAGGAGTGGCCATAAAGCATCTCCTTGTTTTAGACTATTTTGGAAAGGAAAACTATGAGACAGATATTGGACTTTACTATAGGTTACATTTAAACACATTTCAATCAGTCTAACTAACTAGTACTTTTATGCCTACCCCGAACTCTTATGAAAATATTGTACAATAATCTCTTCCTAATTGAATAATTCAATAATAGGTTTTGCCTTTTAGATATCACACTCCATAATCTGAACTTGTGTTTCGTTTCATTTCACAAAATATTAACTGCATCTAAATACGCTGTGCATCTTAATGAGATGAAGCCATTATACTCAACAGTTTCTATGGAAAATAAAAAAGGCTGATTTCATCTAATTAAGAATTACAGATCATAATCATATTAATGCGAACCTCTATCAATATCTGCAGATGTCTTTTAGTACCAAATGTGCTCTATGTTACGAAGATACATCCAGCACTTTCACAGATGTAACAAGCAAGCGGAGAGGCAAAACCTCCCAATTACATATATATTTAAGGTTCGTCCAGATTCAGGAATAGAATTATTTGCAAGTATGAATAACAGGAGGGAGTGCCTTATTTTTGCAGGGACGTGAGCAAGTTCTACAACCAGGGTGAGGGCTCCAGCAAGACAAAATGCAACCTCTCTTGGTGTCCAAACACTTTGGCTCGAGCTTCAGCACCCACCTATCCACTACGACAAGGCTAATGGCGCATGCTCAGAGACGCTCTATTGTGCAAGTAGAAGCCACAGGCCGGTTCTCAGTTTTGACTGACTGTAGAAAGAGCATTGGATGGTTTTAGGGGCTTTTTGGGGAGACTTGACGGATGCAACTTAGACAAATTCTATTCTGACAAACTATTCGATACTTCCACTGGTGTGAGTATGCTCACAACCAATCACTAAATTCTATGGTGTCTAATTACTAATAATTACTGTTAGCCTCATCATGTTATTTAGCCACTGAATGTAAACGTCACGAACTATTTATAATATTATATTGCAGAATCCTGTTGCACATAATTGTATTATTCAGCAAATGTCAACAGTTCACCGTCTTAGGTGCAGTGCATCCTTCTGAAACTTATTTAAAAGTTCATTATATCACAAAATGCGTCTCTTGTACCTTATTTAAAACCTTCTGTACATTGCACTGTATGTTTCGACAGGAATTAGTTATCATGGGGTGTTACAAATTGCTGGTGGGAACTGTTGTGCTTCAGTTTTCTGGGTCTGATATTCGATGCGCTGTCCCATCTACGCCGTTCCCGGTGGCCGAGTGGTCTAGGGCATGAAATGTCTTCGCCCTCTAGAACACTGGTATCGTGGGTTCGAATCCCACTCAACGCACGGATGTTTGTCTGCGTTTATTCACTGTTTAAGTGTAGGTAACTGCCTTGCGACGGGCTAATCACTTGTCCAAGGAGTCCTGCCGCCTGTCTAAGATTAAGAAACTGAAGGAAAACAAGCGTTTCACGGTTGGCCTATATTCTAAGTGGGAGCAACAGGGATAGATAGATAGATAGACAGATGGATGGATAGATAGATAGATAGATAGATAGATAGATAGATAGATAGATAGATATAAAGACAGACAGATATATAAATATACGAGTACGTGTATATATAGAGACAGATAGATAGATAGATAGACAGATAGATAGATAAATAGATGAGACAGACAGACAGATAGACAGTCCCATCTACGCGCTCGTGTATTCCATGATGCTGTTGCCTTGTGTGTGTAGACTAAGAGACTCGTAGTCTAGACATTTTTAAATAAGTTTTAGAAAGACGCGCTGCACGTAAGACGGTGAACCAGTGACATCTGTTGAATACTACGAGTACTTATGTTCCATCCAATATCACATTAAAGTACAACATCTGAAAATGTAGGAGACGTTTTCTATTATTGATTCCGTGAAGGCTGAGTGAGAGCCCACCCCATGTCTTATATTGCTAAAGACAAGTGCGGTCGGAGCATGCGGTAGCGCAGTTGATTACAGCACTATGCTGCAAGCCGGAATGTCGCGGGTTCGATTCTCGATGAGTACATTTGATGTTATAATTGACCTAATCCTTCCAGCCGCACTACGGCCATGCCATCGACTCAGTATCAAACAGAAATAAGTACCAGGAATCTTCCTGGGGGGTAAAGGGCGGCCGGCGCGTAATGCTGACAAACTCACCACCATCTTTGAGCCAATTGTCTAGAAAATGTGGGACCCTCAACGTCTCACAACGCTACAGGCTTGTTAGTGTTAGCTTTAACTTTTTTAAAGACAAGTGCTGTCATGGAGAAGGATACCACTCTGTTGTTTCGCAACTTTGCCAGCACGCTGCACGCCAGGTACAAAATGCTCAACGGTTCTTGATGTCTGAATGTCGAAACAACAGTTTCCTGATGTCCTCTTCCTAACAAAGAAGGACATAATGAAAGCGTACCATTTTTGTGAGCACTCCCTATTGTTTCTTAACTTCACCAGCAAGTTACGTGTGAGGCATAGAATATGAAAAAAGTTTTAACGTCATGTCGTTGAGGGGACAGTTTGCTCCACGTTCACTCCTCCCAAAGAAGACTGCAGTCATGCAGAAGTACCCATTCTGATATCAACCCTTTCCATCTCCTCAATTCTCAGGCACGTTTAGTGAGATGTAAAAACTACTGAAAGTTTCTTAATGTCAGAGCAATGAAGAGATAGCTTAACACATGCACTAAAGAAACCCGTGGTCATCTTGACATCACTCGCTTTCGTTACTTAACTTGGCCAGTCCATTACGTGCGATGAACAAAGTAATGAGAGTCTTAATGGCAAGATACTGACTGGATAACGTAGTCTGCACCTGAATCAAGACAGACGTAGCCTTTTCGATATGACTCCCTTTCGTTTCCTAGCTTTTCCAATGCGCTTAAGTGCGAGCCACACGGGACTAAACGTGTCTTCTGACCCCAAGAAGAAACTGCAATTATGTTTCCACTGTCTTGTATTTCATAGCTCGCCGGTACGTCAAGTGCAAAGCTCCTTAATGTCACAGAATTAAAGGGCTGGCTTACCTTATGTCCTCTATTCGTTAGAAATACTGCGGTCACATGCGGTTTCGCGCGCGATATAAAACACTGAAAGCTTCTTAATGTCATAACACTGAAGGCATATATCTTTCTAAACACATCCTGTAACAGGCTTGTGTCTTTGCTTTCTACCGCTATCTCCGTAAATAGGATATAAGCCCTTTTCCAAAAGGGCTGGAGGTGAGAAGAAATGTTTTTTTTCATTGCCTCCTCTTCCCTGTTGTCGAGGAAGCAGAGAACTCATGGGAAATTGAAGCCGAATATGAATAGGCCTACTCAAACTTAAAATGCCAGGTCTTAGCCTTATGTTCTCACTATATCTATGGGTTTAGCTTGTACACATCAGACCTGCGTACATGTGTGTCCTATCTTGCAACATTACATTCTACGAATCTCTTCAGTACGCTAAGACAAACAGGTGTTCTTATGGAGTTACGGCGAAGTACCGCAGATGGATTCTTTATATTCTGCCTTAGCTACAGTAGCGAAAATTCTCTCTCTTAACTATAGTAGCATAACGAATAACAGGACTCACGAAACGTCTTCATTCGGCATGAAAAAATTACAAGACTTTTCAGTATCCCAACACTCGACAGTGACTCTGGATTCGAATCTGTACACTGTAGACGGTTACCAGCAGCAAGTGCTACCCCCAACGAGTACTTTCAATCCGTGTGTAACAACGTTCCGTGAATCTGCGCCTCCATTTCTGGGGGCCTGTCCTTGAGGTGTCTGTGAGTGTGGGACGCTGTGCCACAAGCTATCAGCTTCTTCAGAGAGGCAGACTGAATAACAAAGCGCAGAAACAGGCCTCGAGGTTTGCAGAATACCTTTGATCAGTAGCTGTTCTATGAATAGATATCCAACACAATCCTCGACTATCTTGTTATGGCTTACGCCTACCTATAAGGGCTAGAATAAGTCTGGGACACCTATCCCTTGTGGTAAAGGAATGATGGTTCTCGAAGACTAACTTCAACGTGATTAAATCACAAGGCCTCATCAACCACACAGCCTGCATGTCTGATTCATATAAAAGGCATCGATTTTGTTCGCTGTTGATATTATTTTCTTCAGAATTATACTACAGCAGTACTTTTACCTGGAAAAACCTTCATCAGGAGAAAATTATTTCCCTCTCTCTGATCCTGAACAAAAATGCATGTCACAACAAAGAAGAGATACGTTTATTTGTATGGCGGTGACGTCAGCGAGAACTCGAATGACTGGAAAATGGCAGGAAATGCAGAATTTGGGATGGATACGAAATGAATCGCGGCCCCAGTCAAAGTACCAGCTTGGCATTTGCCCGGAGGGACTGAGGAGAACCGTTACGTTAGTCGCGGCCGAAATTCGAACAACGCACCTCTCGAATATAAATCAGGAGTTCCTCTGTTCCTTCCGACTTACACGCAGAGGAGTACGAGATGGAGAATAAACGACTAGAAGCGGGAAAGGAAAGAGGCTGAAAAAGAAATATAAGAAAGGAAACGAATAACGTGACGAGAAAGAGGAGGAGGAACCGGAAAAAGAAAAATTGAACAAAAAGTCGTGAATTGTATGTAGTGTCATTACCTAAAATGTTCAGAAATGTGTCAGTCAATAAAGCCTGACTCCTTTCTGGCGACTTACGTCATAACTTGTACTCTTCGGAGTGTACGGTGTGAAGAGTTCGCATTTTACTGCACACCTCACCCTGATGCCGTGACACAGTGACTGCATCTGGTACACAGGAAACGTCACTGCACACACAGGGAGTGTATAGGAGCACAATTTTGTTTACAGATTATGTAACTGCGTGTATTTTACAAACTTGTTCTCATATAAGAATTATAAACAGTACAGGATTTTAAATTTAATTCGACAAGTTAGCAAGTCAACCATCAAGCTTAAACAAATCATAATTAATGCCAGTACTAACATAATACACGCAGTTTAGTTAAAATACAAGCAGGGCCTATGTGTGCCAGGTAATGAAGTTTTAAGGATCGAAATGTGTCGCCAAACGAAAGACATTGCGCTGAGTCTATGGGGAGACATATGCATGCCCCTGCTGTGTATGACGGCCCATTATAGGCTTTCCTGCAATACGTTTGGCAAATACTGGTGGCTCCTTCCCAGGGGGTGAAGGGGATGAGCCGCTAAGCTGACAACTTACCTCCACCTAGAACCGAGGTCAAGAATGACGGAGCTATACCTCTACTGTGCAATATATCTTCATGGCATTTACTTAATTGAGCACAGGAACAACTTTACTTTGACCTTCATTTTTGCCAGCTTTAGCGGATAGAGGGTGTTGTGTGCTCAGCGCAACGAATCCTCACGGCCGTTAATTTAGATTTTCTAGACCGGAGCCGCTACTTGTTGGCACTAACTTCGTCGACAAGCGGCAGTGGCTCGGTCGGTATAGTTCGCTTGAGGACTAAAGCCACGGAGTTTGATGGGTTTGTTTTGTTTTGTACAAAAAGCTTGTAGCATCGTACAATGTGTAAAATAAGAGGAAATGTCAATTTCAATTTAGTGTGAACTATTCCGGACCGCCTCCGTGGTCTAGTGGTCAGAGATCCTGGCTACAGATCCAGAGGTACGGGTTCGATTCCCGGCGCTACCATATTTTTTCTGAAAAGTGGTGGTTCTGCAAAGGGGTCCACTCAGCCTCGTGATGATAATTGAGGAGCTATTTCAAGGAAATAGAGGCTCCAGTCTAGAAAACCGAAATTAACGGCCGTGAGGATTCGTTGCGCTGACCACGCGACACCCTCTATCCACTAAAGTTGGCACTCACTTCGCCGACAAGCGGCGGTCTCTCGGTCGGTATAGTTCGCTTGCGGACTAAAACCACGGAGTTTGTTTGTTTTGTGAACTATTCCGGGCACAAACTGTGAATACTGCTCAATCCACACAAACTGGAAACACTAGCGGAGGTGATCCTGGAAACAGTTACCGCTGATCGCGTCTTCTAGAGGGCTGATACAAGGAGAGAGCTTGTAAAGGAGAAGACTCCCCGTTTCTTTGTAATATCGACAACGTTACAAGATAAGGATATCTGTCGGGAAAACATTGAACTTGAAATCCATCTAAATCAAAATTGTTTTGGTTATACTGTTATGGAGAAAACGAAAAGAATGTATTTCTGTTTTATTTTATTTTTATTGGAAATGTGAGTTCGGAGATCAGGGAATATCCCAGAATCCGGCAGGAAGTACGTTCCTTTTTCTTTTTTGTTACATCCCACAGGAATAAAATGCTGGTCCGACTTTCGATACGAAGCTCCCATGGGCGTTTCAAGGGTCAGCCTTCTGCACTGCGCTCTATAACTCTAGAAACCGCAACACTGCGGCGCTGCTGTCGTGCTGACGCCAGAATTCGCAACAACTGGTCTAATCTTTTCTGATAAGATTCCTGTCTGCCTGCTTTCAGACATCCACGTAATGGCCGCCTCTCATAGCCAAATCAATATTGCACGTGGCCTAAGTTAGGGGACAGCTTTCACCTGAAAGCCAATACTGATGCTTTCTCTCCTTCAGCATTTCATCGTCACTTAAGAGCGTAATTCATCTTCATCAATCACATGTGACAGTGTTTACATAACGTGATAAAAATGCTCTGCTGCTCCTCGTGGGTTGTATGCTTTATTCTGGACTCCGCGGACAGGTTAAACGGCCACATCTGCTCTTTTGACTCGTACACAGCGTACGCTGAGCCGGGAAAGCTCATCGGTATGGCGACTACACCCACAGGCTAGATGACAGGAATTGTTCAATTCTAGGCAGGGAAAATACGTCTTTCTGTTCTCCACAGTCTAACTTTCAGTTGTTCATATCGGAACTGCTACTGGTGGTATTTATCTAAAGTTCATCCATTATTCTTTCGTATTTCCACTGAGTTAAAGAGGCCGGAGCGTCAAGCTGACCACTCATCTCCATCTAGAGCAGAGGTTAATAGTGCACTTTTGCCCTCACATACGTCTTCGAGGCAGTAAGTGAGTAAAGTAAGTAAAGGTACCCCTGTAACAGGCCGTGGAGACCCATAGGGTTGAGAGACGTCGAGGCTCCCACATTTTCTAGACAATCGGCTCATAGATGGCGGTAAGATTGTCAGCCTCACGCGTCGGTCGCCCTTTACCCCCCCCCAGGCAGATTCCTGGTGCTAATTTCTGTTAGAGGCCGAGTCGACCCCAGGGCCATAATGCGGCTGGAAGGATTAGGTCAATTGAAAAAATCCACATCTTTCGCGGAATGGTGATTAACTAGACACAGGGGAGTGAGGGATATTGCACACACATAAATTTGAACTGCAGTAGTATGTTATTCGTTGAGTTTTTACAATTTTACAACATTTGTCCATGAAGGAAATGCAATCAATATTATAATATAAAAGCAACAAAGCCACATTTTTTAAGAGAAAAATTATTATTATTATTATTATTTAAAAACAAGAAACACGCAGAGCGTACTGTTGCACACATGCGGGACAATGCAACGCTGAAATGTTGGGGCTGACATGGACATCAGATTTCAAAAGTACACAGCATAAACACATAAAATAATCATTCGGAAGGAAACGAAACTAACATATATGGCAACAGTTTAAATTTACTAATGAGTAGGAGGGAATCTGTGTTATAAAATCCCCCAAAAGCCAGTAGAATATATAATGCAAAAAATGAATATTGGTGGCGTTTAGGTCTGCCTCTGATTCGATGTCAAATGTGTTTAGAGCTGACCCTCACATGGTGCTCTCCATGCTGGGTCGACCCCAGAGCCATAGTGAGGCTGGAAGGATTTGGTAAACTGAAAAAAAAAGATCCACCTCATCGGGACTCGAACCCGCGACCTTGCGACTTGTAGCATAGTGTCTCAACCAACTACGCTGCCGAGTGCCCTTCTAAATATACATGGAAAAGTAAAATGCAAACTAAACGGAAATGCAGTTGGATTTTCAAAATTTTATGCGCGTCTGACAGACATCGGTTGATGGCTAGTTACTGATGAACGGAACTAACGAAAATAATTAATGGTTTAGAAATAGATTTCTTTAAACGCACGCAAGAGAGATACCGTAACTTTCATCGCCCCATAGTCCCAGCATTTGGGCTTGTCAGGGGACAGAAAAGACATATTTTCGCATAGATACTGTCAGTCACTAAACATTTTTCGAACAAGACACCAGGAAACACAGACTGAAATAAACTGCAAGTCCACGTCGCGAATGTCAGGCACAAACGCCTACAATACCCGGATAATGACACACATTATTTCCATATAACAACGGACGAATGGTCGTCATTTAATATTGTTACAGGTTTATTCTTCATAGATATCGAATATCGATAACTGATATCTCGCGCTGTTCCCAAACTCGAACCGGATTATTGAAAAAAGTAATAATGTGCTGGGGGGGGGGCAGAGAGAGGCAAACTGGGAGTAACGAAAAGCACTGTAATTAACGAAGTCCGAAACAACACAGAGCCTGTAGACCACCGGACGGCAAACTTGCGTATACATAGTGATCGTATTCGTGAGGGGTCCTCAAAATTAAACTGAACCAATTATCGGGAGACCAAAATGCAAACGCTTGAAACGCAATACCAGAACGCAACTGGATTCTTAGATATCATGCCGTATACCAATAGCGTAATGCGAATTGACAGATTTCATTTTATAATTATTCATCACGACATTGCAGTTTGAACCAACCCGATATTTTCAATACTACCATTGTTATTGGGGATATACGTTACACAATTGAGTATGAAATTGTTGGTTCTGTATTCCAGAAACAGGAACATATTCTTTTTATTTAAAATGTCACATAAAATGTTTTATAAATTGATTCACTTAAGTTTAAAAGGACCTTCTATTATTAATGTTAAGGCAACATAAAAATTTCTACGATATTTTTCCTTACATGTACCTTTACATGACAACTGAAGAGATTTCAATACTTTTTACAATTTGTTGTTTCCATTACTCACTTATGGAGCTGAGCCCTTCTTGAAGAACCGCCAATTCTGCAGCTACTCAAGAATTTCCCAGCATTTTATGGAACCCGAAGGTTCATTACCGTGTTCACAAGAGCCCTCCACTGGTCCCTATCCTCAGCCAGATCAATCCAATCTATACCATCCCATCCTATTAATCTAAGATCCATTTTAATATTGTCCACCCACCCACGTCTTGGCTTTCTCACCAATATCCTATATGCAAACCTGTTCTCCTCCATTCGTGCTACATTAATTATTGTTTCCATACTAACTAAATTAATTTTGCCTTTATTATATAAAATACGGCGGTCTAGAAACCCGAAATTAACGGCGGTGGTGATCCGTTGCGCTGACCACGCGACACCCTCTATCCGCAAAATTTGGAACTAGCTTCGCCGACAAGAGGCGGTCACTCGGTTGGTATAGTTCGATTGCGGACTAAAGGCCAGAAAGTTTTTTTTTATAAAAATAAGTCCATGGAAACAATCCTAGGACCGAAGTTCGACGGTCTGAATCATGTTACACTTATTTGTTTGTTGTATTTTAAGGCTAACGAGTTATGCCAATCAGATTATGACGTGTTAGGATGATCTCAAATGTGAAACTAACACAGACTTCTCAGCAGGAGTCACAACGCTCACTTTCCTATTTCACACATTTCATTTCCTTAGGATCTTGTGATGTTAACGTTACACTTAGGTAACATACATATTCGCACACTGGGGGGTGGAGTCCAGCTGGGTCCACTCGGCACGGCGGCCACTGATTGGCCTATTGAACCTGTCCCGGGTGATTATGATGATGGAAAATTTTTGTGGAATATTGGCAGGGGAAACCGAAGTACTCGGAGAAAACGTACCCCAGCACCACTTTGTCCACCACAAATCCTACTTGACTAGACCCGGGATAGAACCCGGGGCGCCGCAGTGGGAAGCCAGCGACTAACCGCTTGAGCTACAGCGCGACCCACTAACGTACATATACATGCAGGACAGCAAGAAATGCATTGCCTGTTTGTAGGTGGTCACTGATCCAATCCAAGCAAATCTCATTTTCTTTTAATCTGTTTTCTTCCTTCAGGATATAAAAAAGTATATCACTGTAGTTCCCGTGTGCGTTTGTCTGTGTGTCTGCTCTGAACACGTCAGTCAACTGTCCACCCATTGTTATGAAATATTGAGTTATTATTTAGACACTGAACGCCTCCCAAAATTCGCAGTTCCAGATCCTTAAAATCTGTAATACTAACATGGAGGACCCATGAACTTGTGACTCAAAAGCGGGACAGCATCCTGGAATGACGTAGCGACAGATTTTCGAGAACTACATAGATCTTTTCCAGGCAAAGTTTTCAGAATGTAAAAATTATGGCAGCTACATAAGTTACTAGAAGTCAAATTGGACTAGGCCTTCTATATTTGGGGTTGACGTGGATAATTATCATGAATTAATTAAGTAGTAGTAGTAGTAGTAGTAGTAGTAGTAGTAGTAGTAGTAGTAGCAGCAGCAGCAGCAGTAGCAGTTGTAGCAGCAGCATTTATGTTGTTAAAAATTTCTAATTTCTGTTAATTAAGCAGCCTAGATAAATAGCCACTATTGCTTCCTCTGTCTGTTAAGTATCGATTTGCACTTTTTACACTTTCCGCGAGATAAATTGTTTAGGTGCACTGACCATTCAGATCTGATGAGACAAATAGCTTCGAGCGGATCACTGAAAGAAATCTGTCTCGTCATTTTTCAACAAAATAAAGTTCCGTTACCATAGAACTATAGCAGATTTGTTTACACGAGAGGCGCATGGAACGGACTGCGTATTAAGTCCTCCGAAAGTTACAGAAGATGTATCACATCTTACCGTACTGTAGGACCTAACAGGATCTATCTTATTGGTCTCAGGCTCCAGATGCGAGGTCTCATTCAACACGGGTCCTACATTAGATACTGCAGCTTACCCGTGATTTCAGTCCGTAAATAATGGCTACTTAGTTGCTGGAAGACTACTCTGCACCACTTGCCCTCAAAGAATCGATACAGTGATACCCACTTCGATTTTAATTAACCAATTTCCCCAGTTTCTTTTGTTTAAACTACCGCAGATAACAGTTGATGCTGTTTGCAGTGGGCACTGCCTGTGCTGTAAGGAGCAGTAAAGAATTTTCAATGGGAATCCTCCGGATTCTCGACCTAATAAAGGAAGAATTATTTCACGGCATGCGCCCTTTAGTGGCCGTTTGTAGTCTAGAACTGGCCCCGAGAACACTTTCCACTTTTCTCACGACTTCAGTGTCTTCCTTCTAATAGCCCCTGCGAAAGGCAGATTTATACAGACCGGAAGCCTCCACAGCACCCTCGATACGCAGAGGAAGCGCTTGTGCACCAGGTCACTTATAAATAAAATAACACGGAACTGGACGAGAGAGCTGTTTGTCTACTGGACAGCTGAAACATGGGCAGCAACGAAAAGAAAGCACATGAAATTGGACAGCTGAAGAGAGATAATTAATTTAATATATATTATTCTAACTCAACTGCGACACGTCTGAATACAGAATAAGCGTAAGAAGAAATGGTGGTAGTAGTAGTAGTGGTAGAGGTGGTAGTAGTAGTAGTAGTAGTAGTAGTAGTAGTGATAGTGATAGTAGTAGCAAAGGTGTCCCTGTAACAGGCCGTGGAGGTCCGTAGGGTTGTGAGATGTTGAGTCTCCCACATTTTCTAGACAATCAGCTCACAGATGGCGGTGAGGCCTTACACACCAGCCGGCCGCCCTTTACCCGCAGGAATATTCCTGGTACTGATTTCTGTTAGAGGTTGAGTCGACCTCAGGGCCATAGTGCGGCAGGAAGGATTAGGTAAATTGAAAAAAATCCACCTCATCGGGATTCGATTCCGCGACCTTCCGTCTTGTAGCATAGTGCCTCAACTGCAGACTGAGGTTTGTGACTTGTAGTGTGGAAATCAGATATAGTGTAATAGTTATTTGTAGTTACGACCTGTAACTGGTCAATATATCTAACTGTTCAATACCCCGTCTATAGCCACCCTTAAATCGTGACAATATGTACTGGAACAAATGTGTATAAGAAACAAATCACACGGGTGTTCCATAATTATAGTGGCCAACTGTTGTATAGATTGCTCTAGCTTCGAAAACCAGTTCCACTGTATGAAAATATTTTAAATCAAGCATTATATTGAGGTGTTAATGATGGGTTTACATAGGCCTATGTCCGTAACAGGTATCAACCACTTATTTGTGACTGTGAAACAAAGGCCCACAAGATAATATTGATAATAGCAACAACAGCAGTAACAACACAATATAATAAAAAACTTGAATGTATCACGTATTATAAAAATCTGATTTCAAGAAGAATAAGGAAATAAATATAACGTGGACATAATTGCAAAAGAAAAAAAACAATACCTAAATAATATTAATTTAAAGGATTTTTCGTCCCTTGTAGTTTCTAAAATACACTTAAGTTTTTACCCCATTATTTGTGTAAAGCTGTCTTTTATAATGAGAGAACATGATATCTCTAAAGCTTCTCAAAGTAGAGTCCTAAGGACGAGAACACGGTAACGAAGTAAGAAGTTGAAAACCAGTCTAATAGTCTACATAGCAGGGAATTTGCTCATAAACTCGTCCTTCGTAATACCAGCGGAGCAATTAAGCCAAGCAGCTTAGAAAAACAAAACAATGCAAAAATTCTGTTGAAAACTTCCTGGAAACTCATCGCAGTGGAAACAGGAACCGGATTGAAGGACAATGAAGGAACGTATTAAAGGATCGGGGAAGACAAACAATAAAACAGCCAAAAATAGGACGGGTAAACTTATTTAAAGCCGTTCACGGTAGCCGAGCGGTCTAAGGCATATACTGTCTTCGCTCGCTTGGAAACCGGGATCGTGGGTTCGAATCCCACTCAGGGCATGGATGTTTAGTTTGTGTGCGTGCGTTTGTCTGTGTTTGTGTACAGGTAGAGGCCTTGCGACGAGCTGATCACACGCCCAAGGAGTCCTACCGAATGTGTAAGATCTAGAAAAACCGAAGTGAACGGAAAAGTTCGTGGAGGTAGGCCTAGGCCCAATGGGGCTGTAGTTCCAAGGGAGGGTAAATTTATTTAAAATTATGGCGTGGAAAACACAAAAAGCAACTGAGTCACAATTTACAAAATAATTTTAAAAGCGTATCTGTGTTGACACAGATGGAATTAATCTGGCTTATGTTATGAAACTTAAACCGCCTATGTGGTATAGTGGTCAGAGTGCCTGGCTACAGATCCAGTGATTCGGTTTCGATTCCCGGTGCTACCAGATTTTCTGAGAAGTAGTGGGTCTGGAAAGGGGTTCACTCAGCCTCGTGAGGATAACTGAGGAGCTATTTCAAGGAAACAGCGGCTCCGGTCTAGAAAACTGAGATTAACGACCGTGGATATCCGCTGCGCTGACCACGCGACACCCTCTATCCGCAAAAATTGGCACTAACTTCGCCAACAAGAGGCGGTCGCTTGGCCGTTATAGTTCGATTGCGGACTAAAGGCCACGGAGTTATGAAACCACAAACTCGGTTCTCAAAAATAAAAGGAGGCTGATCGCGGTCTACGACAGCCAGGGCTTTCGGCGACTCGAACAATGGGAATCGTGGGTTCGAATTTCACTTTGGGCATGATGAGTTTCTTACTTTTTCTTAGGCCGCGCCATAGCTCAAGCGGTTAGTCGCTGGCTTCCCATCGCGGCGGCCCGGGTTCGATCCCGGGTCTGGTCAAGTGGGATTTGTGGTGGACAAAGTGGCGCTAAGGCAGGTTTTCTCCAAGTACTTCAGTTTCCCCTGTCAATCTTCATTCCACCAACAGCTCCACAATCACCCTCACCTATCATCTGGGGCTGGTACAATATGGCAGAAGTGGCTGCAGTACAAGGGACTTAGTCCCACCCCACTAGCAAAAAAAAATACTTTGTCTTACGTTTTTGTTGTCCTGTGTATGTAGACACCTCGTGGTGTGTCCCAACATAATGTCTACACGATGCATAATTTCATAAAATTCTCAATTGGAACAGGATAATGGGCCTAATCCATGGAGGTGTGAGAAGAAGATAACAATAAATGAAGGTGTAACAAATCAGGTTAGAAATAAATTTAAAATATCCGTTACACATTCTCTTATCCGGGAGAACAAATTGCTATAAACAATGGAGTTAAGCGGTATGATACCACATTACAGAATGTGGGTCACGCAGCTGTTTCCGTACCAGCGATTACGAAAGTTAACACGGAAATCTCCTTCCTTCTGCAACTGCGTACAACACCACTCTGGTTTCCACATCCTAATAAAGCGGAAAACACCACAGAAAATTTTCCACTTCTCTGAACTACACTGACCGACCTTCGCGTAGCAAACACCTTAACCGAGACCTACTGCATGAAGTGACCATTCAAACAATTCGGTACTGTAATATCTGGTCAGGCGAACACACCTCACGCTACGCTGGGCAGGCTTCCATGCACACCAGCGCACACCACATAACATCAATACAAACCGAACCTTGCCTCAAGACCAAGTTCAGTTACCCTGAACCACACAGAGCACGGTTAGGTACAGTACCGCACGTCGGACAAATATTACAGCGGGTCTGCGATGCAGTAGCGCTTGCGCAGTGCAAAGTTGTGTCTCGTCAAGAGATCACTGGCACTGTGTCATAGCAGAGTTCCTTAGAGGAGAGAGACCACAAGAAAGTGAAAAAATAAGAAAGAAAGAAAGAAAGAAGGAATAAGAATCTACGAAAGAGAAATAGAGAAATGAGAAGAAAAAAGAGATAAATAAACGTTGAATAAGAAAGAGGAAGAAAGATGCAGGGAGAAAGAATTAGGATGCGAAATACATAATTAAGAACAAGAAAAGAAGGGAATATTCGTAAAGAAAAGAGAGGGGATAGGAATGAGAATGATCAAACGAGAAAATGAAAATTCGAAAAAATAAAATAAAATGAAAGAAAGAAGAAAGAGGTGGTAGAGTGAGAAAGAAAAATTAAAGAGGAAGAAAGGGGAGGAAACCCAAAAAATGAAAGAAGAAAAGTAGACAGAGAAACAGATAGCTATTGAAATCACAACACAGAGAGAAAGAGAGATTGAAATAAAGAAAGAGCAAGACAGGAAGAAACAAGCAGAAATAAAGACTGGATGAACCAAATAAGGAATAGCAAGTAAAAGAAAATATGCTATTTTAACCCAGTTGACTGATGAATGGATAATTACGGAGGCACGTGTTTATCTGAATGCAAGCTAGTGTCATGGTCACTCTTCTGGAATTACTCGGCACGTGTCTAACTCATATCCGCACCTGATTAGGATCTCTTCAAAATTGGGCACCTCTTTCCAGACATTTGCCTAATCACCCTTCATGATGATTCGCACTTCCAGTCGAAGATATTAACTCCGTTTCAAAACGGGTCGTTAATGAGTCTAGAACTGGATGCTACTGAATATGTCACTACTTTCATGATACACAGTTCCTTCTTGAGAAACTGACCTGGTCAAGATATTCCTGAGGGTTTTATGTTCTCAATGTCCCGCTATCGGACAGCAACCTCATCCAGTTCAGTGCAGGCCACATTCTCACGTCTTATTTCTCTAATATCAATTTTAATATTATCATGTGATAAAGTGTCTATAGACGTGGTTTTGATTGGTAATTGGATTTACTGAACTCTTACACATCGCAATTACAAGTTATTATAGTGCTAACGCTAATTCACACACTAATTTCGCTAAAACACTTACGAAGTCTTCTCAGTCTCCTATATCTTCCCCGGTTGTCGTCTGGTAAAGGCTTCAAACGCCGTAGATCCCTCAACTTCTGTGTTCCCGTCCTTATCGACCAGCGACCACCTCACAACTAACTAAACTCTATAGACTTATCCTACTTATAACACCTCGGCACGGACAGCAGGGAAAACACCTCTCCAAAGAGTTCTATTATTGCGTGACACAGATGTCGCATTGATTGCGTAGAGAACACCGTTTCCCAATTAGTCCATTGGTAGGTGTTAGGAATCTGTTCCCTATCAACGGGTCTAGATGTTACAATATTTTAGTATTATCCGTTAGGTTTCCCGAATGGTTTCCCTTGCCTGCAGGTGTTTCAACTCCAATGCTGCATACTACGTTTCCTGCTCATCCCACATTTATCGATTTTGTCACACTCAAAAATATTCGGCAAAACAGACATGAAGATTAAATACACAAAAAATAAAATCTGAGGTTATCACGACAGCAGCCATGAAGATTACTGCATCCTGTGTTATTATATCATGCATGCTGGTACTACTGAAACCATCTTCGAATTGGAACAGCTATCATTGTCATGCGTACGAGTAACTACAGGCATTCAACTTCATCCGGAATGCAGCATGTTCATCAGTCTGGGAAGTGAAAGGCACATAAACCGAATTCACAATTACGGGCACCTTGTTAGAGCTATGTCACCAGGCATACCCCATCTTGTTACATCCCTGTATACATCAAAGTACAGCTCCAATTCACATCCTGAGATAAAGGGGTAGGGGGATGAAATATGCACTCCGACAGTAATAAGCCTCAGTAATTAGCATCCTCGTGCATGTTCGCTTCCAACTTCACCTGCAAAACTAATTTCCATCATCAAGTTTTTGTTTCGACCCACTAACCACATTTCTCTAGTGCTTTGAATACCGTAAGCCGTTGAGGCGTCTGCCTCCAGCAGGAAGTGCAGAATGCTACCAACACAAGCTAAAGCAAATTCAATGAAATGCACCTAAATTAATCGATGAATGCACTGACAGCAGATAACACCGTCCATTCAAACTCTACTGCTCAGACTAGACTAAAATGGAAACCAGAGAGATAATGGTGTCCTAGCCGCAGGTGTTGTACCAATAATGCACCAAAATTGATTTATGTCCCGAGCTGAAAATTCGTCTCAACAATGGCTTTCATTCTGATTAGTGGACAATGAAGTGAAGCCGATGTTGCCATAAGCGATCGTGGCCTAATTTGAGGCACTATCCCGTCTGCTGTTTATCGGCAGTCCGTTCTTGCTTATTAAAATCTGTTGCGTAGCAGCGAATGTTATTTCGTTATTTGTTTCGCAATCGCTGCATAGAAACGGGTCTATACGCCAAAATAGCATTGGTTGATTTGCCACGAGATTTTTAATGACACTCGCTGTTGCTAAACAGTCATTTAAGAGAAGACTGGAGCTTGGCACGCTGCTTTCGTCTAATGGAGCAAGGACAATAACTGAAATGAGGCAGCTACAATAAGTAGTGTAATGGCTCAGAACCTATCATGTGCTGGCAAACGGAAATTTCACCAGCGCTATTTATCTATTTTAAAGTACTGGCCCTAATGGGATATTCTCAGACGATATAAATTTCAAGGGAGATGCCGCAGTTCCCCGCCTCTCTGCATCACTTATGTCAGGAAGTGTGGCTGCTTGCGTCATCCCGTTTTAACGTTGTTGCTTTTTACTTAAACAAACCTCATCCGTTTATATTCTGGACCCAGTTTAATTACTATTGTTTGAAAGTTCAGAATAGTTAACTTTAAAAATGAACTTGGGCGTAACACGTGCCTTTCGCCGGTTTTCTCAAACGGAGGAATCAGTTTTTGTTCTGAACTACGTAACTCCTGTGTATAATCCAAAAGGTTCAGAAATAATGCAGTTTCATTGTTTACGCGTTTAAGATGTATTATGATGACTGTCATGGGTCTAATGGTCAGAGTTCATGGTCACAGATCCGGAAGTCAAGGGTTCGATTCCCGGCGGTACCACAATTTCTGAGAAATAGTTGGTCTGGAACACGCGACGCCCTCTATCCGCTAAAGTTGGCGCTGGCTTCGACAAGCGGCGGTCGCTCGGTCGGTATAGTTCGCTTGCGGACTAAAACCACGGAGTCTTTTGTTTCTTTTTTGTTTTTTCCCATGACTTTATATTTTGTAGGTTGGAAGACGGGAACAAATTGAACTGCGCTTCTTTTCTAAGTAATTTCTTATATCTTACTATTTAATTAATTTTATGTAGTTTACATTTATCAGTCGCAGTTACAAATAGCTTCTGTGTTTCTCTTTCGCCCATCGTGCATTGAGGTCCTGTTACAGAACTGAGCGGTAAAATTTACAGCGATGTCTACTGTTAAAGGCTATAAATATCTCCCGACATATACACTATACAGAAAAAGTGTGCAAAGTAAATGACATAAATCTTCACGATTCCCGTACCCTGTATCATGCAGCAATTCTCTTAAGGATGAGCCACTTCAGAGTGAAATCGATAAGACTGGTTCCACTATCGCGCTGAATCGATATAGAAGAAAACTAAACTTTCAGTAATATTTAGCTAGGGCCGCGCCATAGCTCAAGCGGTTAGTCGCTGGCTTCCCACCGCGGCGGCCCGGGTTCGATCCCGGGTTCTGGTCAAGTGGGATTTGTGGTGGACAAAGTGGTGCTGGGGCAGGTTTTCTCCGAGTACTTCGGTTTCCCCTGCCAATCTCCATTCCACCAATTGCTCCACAATCACCCTCACGTATCATCTGCGGCTGGTACAATAGGCCAGAAGTGGCCGCAGTACAAGGGACTTAGTCCCACCCCACTAGCATTAAAAAAAATAGTTCCACAAATGCTTACCAACTGCCATTCAAATTCCCAAATAAATAAATGCATTTACTTACTTAATTACTTACTCATGGAGTTGAGCCCTTCTGGAGGAGCCGCCAATTCTGCAGCTACTCAAGAATTTCTCAGCATTTAATGGAGCCCGAAGGTTCATTACAGTGTTCACAAGAGCCCTCCACTGTTCCTTATCCTGAGCCAGATCAATCCAATCCATACCATCCCATCCTATCTCTCTAAGATCCATTCTAACATTGTCCACCCACCCGCGTATTGGTCTTCCCTGTGGTCTCTTTCTTTCTGGCTTACCCACCAATATCCTATACGCATTCCTCGTCTCCCCCATTCGTGCTACATGACCTGCCTACCTCATCCTAAATAAATGCATTTAGAAACAGAAATATATGCACGGTAAGTGCATTTGTATCGCAAAAGTGTTGTATTTTTTTGTCTCCTTTTAGAGGAAAGTGACTTGGATGCGCTCTAAGCATTAATATCGGTATCCTGGTCTCATCGACACTAAAGAGCTACAGAATGAAGGATAATTCGCCAACTGTGACGCGGAAGATTATTAGGATTCAGAAGTCAAGCCACAAGGCGAACGGGAAGAAACAATTCATGAGCATGAAGTCAGCGCTCCTCATGCCGTGGCGCTCACCTGGCTCAAAGAGATTTTTTTTTGACATCCCATGTTTTATTGTGGAATCTGTAAAGATACATTTAGCAGAATGGTTTGAAAAGTATCTACGATGTCATGGGGAGAGATACTCAGTAGTGCCTCTCCGTGGAGTATGGATAGTCCTGTTGGGGCTGTAGGGAGTGTTCCTAGAGCTAACTTATTTACTACACTACAAGCAAGGAGAAATAAAACTGAGGCAGTGAGCGGTAAGACGAAGACGCCCTTTCATGGTGAGGAAAGCATCTGCAGATTATTGAGGTTTCAACGGCGGCGATTGTCTTCTGGGCTGACAGTGTGCAAACTTATAGCAGGATATATTGTAGTCCGTATAAAGACTGCTCGCGGGCTGGATGACGAAGGGTTCGGATTTCCATTCTCGGTAGGGTCAAGAATTTTCTCTTCTCCAAGTCGTCAGGACCGGCTCTGGGGTCCACGCAACTGGAGGCTCTTTCCACAGTGGTAAAGTGGTCGGGGTGTGAAGCTGACCACTTATCTCAACCTAGAGATGAGGTCAAGAAAATGTGGATGTGTACATCCACTCTCCCATACGCCTTCATAGTGTAGTGCTTAATCAGTTACGCACAGTGACAACTTTACCTTTCTACCTTAGTAATACTTCAGGGGAACATGATGCCTTCACCTTCAGCTTGGGGATGTGTACCATAAGCAATACAGTGAGGACCAGCTTCCTCGCGACTGGTATATATAAACTAACAGATACGTCACTCTAAAAAGTTCGACCTTCATGTTAAGGGTAGTAAGCTCCTGCGAAACTCGCACCTATAGATATCAGGAACTGTGCATTTCTTTCTCTTGTCACCCGTTTCTCCCCTGCTTCCTTTGTCTGGCCTCCACATGTCAGGCCTTACAGACATCCTACGCTCTACGCACACTAAGCAGAGGTGTGTCAAGAGTGGAAATTTACACTTCACTACATTCTAGCACGTTAGGATCTTGGGCCGCGCCATATCTCAAGTGGTTAGTCGCTGGCTTCGCACCGCGGCGGCCCAGATTCGATCCCAGATCTCGTCAAGTGGGATTTGTGGTGGGCAAAGTGGCGCTGGGGCAGGTTTTCTCAGAGTGCTTCGGTTTCCCCTGCCAATCTTCATTCCACCAATTGCTCCACAATCACCCTCACCTATCATCTGGGGCTGGTACAATAGGCCAGAAGTGGCCGCAGTACAAGGGACTTACTCCCACCCCACTAGCAATAAAAAAAACGTTAGGATCTATAGAGGGCATAACTTTCGTCTAAAGTAACAATATAGAAATTAATTTTCTTATATTTAAATCAAGATCCCATGACGCACTTTCGTGTAGGCTATTGCTCGAATTACAATGAATTAATTTACCGACGCCCATTAAAACTCCGGACAAAGTTACACCAGTCTCCGTAACAACGACGCCACAATTTTACATAATAATTCTAACGTGGAAATCCTTTCAGGTGGGTGTAACTGAATCAGGTTCACATCCAATAGTAAGCTTCTGTATCGTCAGTGACGAAATTTCTGGTCCTCCTCTCACGATAATAGTTACTTATTCCGCAAGGTAGCCCAATTTAGCTATTCATGCTTCTTTAATTTTAGAAGGAGTGTACCTTAAGATAACATTAACATGAACATATGTAACAATGAATTCTGTAACTTCTACCACAAATATATTTCTTGTGTAGCAAACCCTTCAAACCGACAAACATGGAAAGTCCATTTGGGTTTCCAACTAATGTGACAAGGGGTTCAACTGTAATTTGCACAGGATCATGGACAGACAGAGCAGTACAGCCTTTTTGCTAGAGTATCCGTCAACAATACAACATTATTAATTTTGCAGCAAAAAGAATGATACCTCAATACAACGGGAGGCTAAAATATTATAAGAGCAGTACAGGACAGTTCTGTGATATTCCAGGTTTGCTACAGTCTGAGCACATATAACACAACAACTCACACATATACTCCTGCTGATCACAGATTTGATGAAGTTGCTCGGATTTCATATACGTAATGTTTAACCTTCACTGATTTACGTATTTACCTGCAAGTCAAACCGCACAGTGTTATGCCCCTATATTCATCCCTTTAATTCAAACTATTTCCGTGCTAGGACGTAATGTTTCGCTTAGATATAACTACTCTTGTGTTCTGGGTTTCTTTCGCGCTGGAGATCAATGAAATAAAGTACCCAAATCAAATCATGTTAGTAAAATTTACTGCAGTTTTTGTTCTTAACCGAACCCCTCTTATCGGACCAACACCCCCGCCTGAAACCAGTGACCATTTCCCTTGATATCCCGCAAGTTCATTACAGCAATGTGGGTCTCCTGTCAGCGCGACAGGATAATAGGATAATCGTCAGAAACAGATGACGGTCCTCGTTAGCTGTTCTTCAGACCTGCGCAGAAATGAGAACGTCAAGCATCCATCCTGACACGCAACATAACTTCCACTCATGATTACAATGCATACTCAGCTCAAGAAGGAGTCTACCTCATAGGCCTATTTTCACAGACAAGTGACTTTCAGGTTCCTCATTCGCTGAATACGAGTAGCACAGTAAAAGTTCGGCCACACAGAGCGCTACGTACGCTATGTTCCCTATGTTAGCTGCGTCGCAGAGTGTACACAGCGTACGTAGCGTACGTAGCGAACATAGCGTAGCGCTCTGTGTGGCCGAACGTTAATACATCAGTGCTTAGGCCTCATCAGTCGTTCTTCTACAATTCATACGCTCCCTTCCTCTTACATAATATTTTTATTATGGTTTATTAGCGTATTTATGAAACTGTTGCTGAAGGCCTATTTCAGAAATTCAAGACCAGATCTCTTCATGTGTTATATATGTATCATCTTCATTCCGTAAAGAGTTTACTTAGTTAAAATTATGCAGTTTTAAACCCGAAGAAGGAAAATTTCGCAGTAAACCTGGAAGTACGTACATATACTCGTATTGTAAAAATAATTTTCAGCTATGTTTTCGGCTTTCTGTAAACGGTGCCATGTGTGTGCATATTAAGAATAGGAAGTCGTGTCTGTCGTTTGTGTGGTGTGCTTCGAAGGAGAGACAACGCAATGAAATGACATTCAGAATTCGGGTCCACGAAAAATATATTCGAGTCAATTTAATTTTAGAGAGTACCATCAACTGCAATTCCTACTGCACATAAAACAGAAACTGAGTTGACTTTCTAAACCATCTAAATAAGCTATTCCCGTTATATAAGACGCCTTTTCATTATTTATTTGAAAACTTTCCCCTTTTTCGAATATTTAGCAGACGTTACTGCTGCACTTCCCATCACGGTGCCCGAACGAACTGTCTTCGCTCACGCGAACGCTGGGATCGTGGGTTTCAATCCCACTGAAGGCATGGATGTCTCTGTGCGTTTATTCTGTGTTTGTCTAGGTATCTGCCTTGTGACGAACTGATCCCGCGTCCAAGGAGTCCTACAGACTGTGTGAAAGATCAAGACACTCAAAACAGGACAATTTCTAATGAGTGACTGCAGAGCCATAGATACAATAGATAGAACAATCTCGTTGCGAGTAATTATCTTAAGTAAATACCTAATTAACGCAAAGGGACTGAGGCCTCCTGCACAAGCTGTCAGTAGCGCTATTACTAAAAAATTTTCCAATATTTTATGGAATCCTAAGGTTCATTACCATGTTCACAAGAGCATCCACGGTTCGTACCCTAAGCCAGATCAATTCAGTGTATACTACCCAATCCTATCTCTCTAAGATTCACTATAGTATAATCCACCAAGCTCTATCTTGATCTTCCTAGAAGTCTCTTTCTTTCTGCCTTTCCCACTATAATCCTACACCCACTCCTCTCTTCCCCAAACGCGCTACATGACCTGCCTGTCTCATCTTCTTTTACTTCATCATTGGTGAAAATTACAAGTTATGATGTTCCTCATTATGCGGTTTTCTCAAAATATTACCCCACTTCGGTCAAAATAATTACCTCAGCACTCTGTTCTCAAAGGCCCTCAATCTGTGTGTCCCCTTTGATGTCAGGAAACAAGTTTCGCGCCCATACAAAACCACAGGCAAAATTATAGTTTTGTCTGTTCTGATTTTTACGTTTCTAGACAGCAGACAAGAAGACAAAAGGTTCTGAATTGAATGGTAGCAATCATTACCGGAATTCAATATCCTCTTAACTTCCTCCATAATCAAATTTGGATTTTTATCGTCGTTCCCAAATATCTGAACTGTGCCACATTTTCAAAACATCTGTTTCCTATCTTTATATCATGATTTTGCCCTGCATTTTGGTGACGAGACAGTAACATATACTTAGTTTTCTCTCTGTTTACTTCTAGACCAAACTCCGTACTACCGTTAATTAAATACGTATTCTGCTTTTTCTCTATGATATCTATGTGATCTCCCAATAGATTTACATCATTAGCACAGACCAGCAGCTGATATGTCCCATTTAATTTAAGTCCTACTTGGTTTTCCTGGACCTTCCCAATGGCATATAATAAAGCAAAGTTGAAAAGGAGTGGCGATCTCCATGTTTGAGATCATTCTGAATAGGAAACATATTAGACAAATGTTTACTTATACCGAATTCATTGTAGATTTTATTTAAACAAATTTTACCTACTTCATTATAGATTTAATTTAAATAAATGTTAATCATTCTAACTCGTTTCACGGGTACCCCCAAACTCTATCAGAATATTCTACAATACTTCCCTCCTAACTGAATCGTAGGCTTTCTTGAAGTCTACAAATAGCTGATGTACTGTCTCATTGTACTACCATTTTTCTCCAGTACCTGACTAATGCAAAAATTCTGATCTGTAGTTGACCTGCTACGTCGAAACCCACACTAATGATCCCAACAATTTCGTCTCCATATGGACTTAACTTTGAGAGATGCTGGATAAAACTTTGTATGAAATTGATAATAGTTGTATTTCTAAATACTTACTGCAGCCACTTTCTTGTGAATATAATTGTCACTGCAGTCGTAAGAAAACAAAACATCAACTTTAGAAAGGAAATAAAATTATTTTATTCTTACAGCAACAAAGATAAACTTTAAATTTTGGAAACACCGTTGTGTGAAATTATGAAATCCCTCCGAATTAAGGCACACAATATTACAGTAAATATTCAAAATGCGACGCACTGCACCCAGCGTAGAGATTCAGCTCCGAGAGAGATTGCATTAACCCTTTAATGTGTGCAGGCAGTTACGTCATCGGCTCACTGAAGCGCTTTACTGGGACTTCCTGTGGGAACCGCTACCAGTACTGACGCAAGCTGTGCCACTACACGGAAGACCCACAGCCCTGTATAGTGCGGGGATTTCCCACTATTTGAACATGAACCATCCGCAACAATGGACTGTTGGAAAGAGAGCAGTCCTGTGGCCACCAGGACCTCTGTTTATTAATCCAGTGGACTGTTATTTGGGGGGGCACCTGAAAGGTTATGTGTATTGTCAACAGAGTTTTTGTCCTCGTCAGAATTTCTTGCAGCAGATATTCACCATAACGAGACCATTCGTGCAGACCGAAACCCGGATATTGAAGTACAGCATTCTGTGACTGGACTAGACGAATTTATTTATTATCTGCAATGGCTGGTATAATAAACATTTACTACAACACTATTTTGCTAAACCTAGGAAGAAAACTACTTTTCAATATTTTATTTCACATACAGTTGCTTTAAATTGAAATTTTATATTTTACTGCTGTAATAAAAAATAATTTCTTCTATAAACGTAGATATGTTTTTGTCTTTTCATGAAGTGTAATGGTAACTGACACAAAAATGCTGTAGAGACATTTTGTTTTCAGCTAGTAACATAAATTTTCAAATAAAGTAGAACCCTCTTGTGCCTCTGTTAAGAAACGTCGAAGTCCCTTCCCGATAGGAACTATTTTCTTATTCCTGGTGACAGAATCCAGTGTATAAATCTTCAAATTGTTCCACGAAACAACCTGCATATTCTCGTGTCTGTGTGACTTGTATCTGGCACGCTGGTTTATTGAAACAAAATGTTTCAGAATCATTAGAGGCACATTACACTAACCAGTATTTTAAGCAATAATTCTTAAGTGTAGGCACGGTTCAATCCCGGTTCTGGTCAAGTGGGATTTGTGGTGGACAAAGTGGCGCTGGTGTAGGTTTTCTCCGAGTACTTCGGTTTCCCCTGCCAATCTTCATTCCACCAATTGCTCCACAATGTCCCTCACCTATCATCTGGGGCTGGTACAATAGGCCAGAAGTGGCCGCAGTACAAGGGACTTAGTCCCACCCCACTAGCAATAACGATTACACTAAGTATAGGCACGCTCCACGCAAAAAATTGTCCATATTTCTAGAAGATCGACTATTCTCAGAAAGAGGCGTTGCACAGCAACGGATTTATAAGCAAAATATGAGGTTCACAGCGGGTGAATACAAAGACTTTCTGGGATCTAAAACCGTATAGTTTGGTAGACAAGCGCCAATGTTTCGGGAAAACTTGCTTCTTCCCTCGTCAGATTGACTGTACATCTTGAAAATATTGGTAGTATGTTCCTACAAGAAGTTGGTATTTACTTACAGAACTATATGCAGTCCATCCCAGTCGACCGTAAATAATTAAAGTAATATCTCTGTTCCAGCATGTGTGACCGAAGTATGTTCTGCATATTTCAAATTCCTCGTCTCCTGCTCAGATTTATATCTCGATAATTCGCGTCTGCTTCTAAATCCTTATTTCTACACGCATATTTCCGCTTTCGCCTTTATTGATTTTTTTATCAAGTTACCACTCCTTTCTAAATGTTTTCTTTATAAAAGTCTTGTTGTTTTTTCGTCTTGACTTCTGTCACTTTTTGTTTCGGTCTACTTTGCTAGTGTTCACACCATCTAAACACAACTGGATGCATAATTTCTCCTGTGAGATGAGGAGAGTCTGCGTTTCCTCTCTATTGCCTTATTCAAATATTTCCTTCATTCCATGGCTTGAGATCCTATAGGGATCTCTGAGGCACAAAAAAGCTACGAAATGAACATAGAAATGGAAAATTTTGCTCGCCTCCACCATAAAATGTAAGGTACAATCGATATCACAACACAATAAACCTTCATTTTCACTTTTTTCGATACCATGTAGGAAATAAGTCGTTCTGTTGAAATGGGTGTCCTGATCACGTGAATGGCTGCCAGGTATCTGTACCACGCCTCATTGCTACTTAACCTCTATTCCCAGTTTTATATTCTATTTTTTATGTATGTAAGGTAAACATTCTCGCGATTCGATAGACTCTAAAAATAATACAAAATTCGAGAAAACGTCCTACTTGGCTCAAAGTTTAAAACTGAAGAACTGTGACGTTTCGGAAATGTTTGCGTCCTGATGTGGAATTAGCACATTTGAAAAATTCTACGTGTAAAAACAATAGTTGTATTTCATATGAACGTAATGTAACATAACGCCTAAAAGCCAGAACAGTGGAGCCAGAGCAGACGTTTATTGCAAACTTCGTAAACAGGTTCCCGCGGAAATGAACACGCATGAAACAAGAAATAGAATTTCTGTGCAACGGCGAGGTAAACCCACATTACAACAATACCAGAATTGTTAGAAAATGGCGTCTTCCGTTGCAGCTGCTTCGAGGCTATATGACGAGGAAAACTGAGGGAGTCGAAGATGATTGAGAAGGGACGCAACGAGACAGTTAACCGTTCCGGAATAGAATTGGATTGAGACTTCCGGCAGATGACGTAGGAATCGAGACAGTTCAGTTGACAGTTGAAAGTCCGGCATTGAAGTCTCTATGTGTGCTGCAGTTACAGCGAGACTAGTATAATTACTGTGTTCAAAATCCGTTGCCAAGATACGACTAGTGAAGACTGAGAAGTCTGGTGTGTGTAACGAACTGTAAGGTGTGCCGATCAGCAAAATCGCTCTAACCGTGTGTATAAAATGTTAATAAATCCAACCATCGAATCCAAACCCCGTCTAATATTCACTCCTAATTACGTGACGATAACAGTTGAACAGGGCTGTAAGATTCTGACACGGGTGCCTATTCAGACAGAAGACAATTCTGTGGTTTCGGACTGAACTCGGTAGAGTGAACATTAGTGCAAAGTAAAAACTGGTTCCCTTTTTTCTAGTGTGCAATTCGCACTTACAGCTAGAATGCGATTTCATGGATTCTGCTAGAAACATGAATGGAACAGGAAATTTAAGCGAAAGAGTGAGACTTTGCTTGGGTCATTAATGAAGTTTATTCATCGCCCAGCTTTCGTCCAGTCGGTGCTTCAGTTCTTGCCACGCCGTGCTCAGAACATCTGAACAAAACAGGCTTACAGCCTGCTTCTTCGTGAATTATATTTGGCTTCCTCTTCGACAACGAAGACGGAGGAAAAATATTCCTTTGAAGCATAGAGAATTTCTTCGAACTACACAGCATTAAGCCCCAGAAAATGGCACTCTTCTTCTTAATTTACATTTTGAAGAGTTTGTTCGTTTGTTGAGCTACACACGTCCATGTCTTATGTTTTCACTCCTGGCCCTGATTCCTTTGCGAGGTAGCAATGGCCTAAGAACATTCATTGCTATATTATGGACCTTTACATGTTATCACAGGTTAAAACAACAAAACAATCGTTAAACTGGAGCCCCATCTCCATAAGAATTTGCAGAACGATGGTTTGGAAAATTATGTCAGAAATCTTTGGCCACCCTAGTCGCCGAACTTTACTCAATCAGATTTTTACATTCAGGGCTAAGTAAAAGAAGCGGGGGGCATGTCGAGTTTTAAGTCAACTTTAACGGCGGCCATCTGAAGCGAGGTCTCGAACATTGCAACGTTACGATGTAATCTCATTTGGT
Source organism: Cryptotermes secundus (assembly GCF_002891405.2). Classification (NCBI taxonomy): domain Eukaryota; kingdom Metazoa; phylum Arthropoda; class Insecta; order Blattodea; family Kalotermitidae; genus Cryptotermes; species Cryptotermes secundus. The sequence goes on along the minus strand of NW_019739229.1, from coordinate 352,954 downwards.
TAATGTAAGAAACAAACAGATTAGATGTATTCGGAGCGGTTCATCTCACACTGAAGCTCTCTAAAATAGCAGCGAACATTCATGGCTTCACGTTCATTCGCGTTTGTACCCTTAACAGCAATGCATACCAACCATACCAGCAAGAAAAAACTTACCCCTATAAAAAGCCGTGGAGGCCCATTGGGTTGAGACATGGAGGCTCCCACATTTTCTAGAAAATTCGCTCACAAATTGCGGTGAGGTTGCCAGCATTACGCATATGCAACACTTTACACCCCAGGAAGATTTCTGGTACTCATTTCTGTTACTGGCTGAATTGACCCCAGGGCCATAGTAAGGTAAATTTTTACCTGTGATTAACTAATTAGGCACTACTCCAAGAAGGCGTGTGGAAGAATGGATGTATAGATCCACATTTTCTTGACCTCGGAACTAGCTGGAGGTGTGTGGTCAGCTTCACGCTCCGGCCGATTTACCCCCGGGGAAATAGTTCCCAATACCCATTGGATAGGAAGCTGGGTGGACCCCAGTTCCTGTCTGGATGACGTGGAGAAGAGAAATTTTTTGAACCTACCAGGACTCGAACACTAACCCCTCGGGCATTCAGCCCGTAGCCAGTCGCTATACTGAGTATACTATCCCGTCTCCTAAGGCCATAGTGAAAAATCCAATGACCTCATCGGTAGTCGAATCAGCAACCTTCCGGCTTGTAACATAGGGCCTCAACCAACTACGTACCGCGTGCCCCGAAAAGTGTCTTGGTTGTGCTCCCGCCCGCTTGACTGCCTAGTGTCTCTTTGTGTGTACAGGCCTACCGCTGCTTAGGTATGGCCAGTAAGGAACACTGTCTGCTCTGCGATAAGCCGTTTTACGGTAAACAAAAAACTATCCGTTGTGGCGTGTGCGATTCGCGCTTTCATGTTAATTGTGTTCCAAATTGTTCGCCGGAGCCTAGTGTGAGTGCAACTACCGGTAAGTCTTCTTACAAGTGCGCTAATTGTATTAAACAAACGGGGGATGCTGCAGACGAGCATTCCTTCTGCAATAGTAACCAGAAGGATGCATTTACTACAGATCTACTGTGTTCTGCTTCGTGTAATGGGGATAAAGATTCCCTCAGCGTGCAGCTGGAAGCACTTCGTACCAATGGCATCTGTACCATGGAAATGGTGCATTCTATAGTTGTGATGCTGTCGAATCTAAGCAGTGAAGTTAAGCAGCTTAGAATAGACAACGAAGCCATGAAGATGCAACTGCGTGAATTTCAACAGGCGCCCTCACATGTGCAACCAACACGGCGTGAGGCTGGTACATCTACTTCACTTGCAGCAAAATCATACAGGGATGTTGTTTGTGCAGTGAATGGAAACCCTAGTGTCCCCAAGGTCGCAGCTCCTGGTATAAATTCACTACCTGAGCCATCCGTAGTGACGGGTGAAAACCCTTCCGGTGGTGAGTTTGTAACGGTAGTTAAAAAGAAGCGAGTTGCCCCATCTCCTGTT
>NW_019739229.1:318449-351310 GCF_002891405.2 Cryptotermes secundus | reverse complement strand
TCAATTCAAGTTTATTTTGGCTCTAAATTCTGCCCTTCTGTCCTGGAAATTGTTGGTCTCCGAGTTCCTGCTCGGTATATCAGAGATTTTGCATTGTTCAATATTTGCCCTTCATTTAAGAATTGTCCCTCTGCTAGATGCGCAGCAGCTGCTAATGTTGTCTGCAGGGAGGTTGACGTATTCGGAGCCAGGAATGTTCTACCCAAACATATTTTAAATACAGTATAACTGTTAGTATTTATATTATTAGTATATTATTAGTATAGTAACTGTTAGTATTTATATAGTATTTATATTATATATTATTATATAAAGCAAAATGAATTACGTAATTTTCCTCAGAAAATCTATACTATTTAATTCTTGATTAAATATTAATGTTTCATTCCTCTATTCGTAATAGCACTTAGTTTAATGATATTGGAATTATTATTACTGTTATAATTATCGCTTATTTGTTTGTTTACTTTTACATTTATTCGTTATTATTTCTTCCAATTACTTAACTGTATTTTGTATTTGACTTCTAATAAGTTTGTATGTAATGTAATTCAGTCATCTACACTGTGCTGAGTCTGTAATTGGCCTTGCGGCTGTTGACTCGGCACATTAATAATAAAGAATTGAATTGAATTGAATTGAATTGAATTTCTGAAGATGTGAAATACATAAGCCAAGATTTCGGATACTTCAATCACGCAAATTTTGCATATAACTGAAGGCTCATCATGAAGCGTTCCATGACAGGTACATCTTTACACAAGTATGTAACGAGTTTATATTGAAGAACTGGCGTTATTCCTCCAAAGGTCACATTTCCAGAAATACGGCCAGAATTTTTCGCGTTCTGTTTTTGTTCATACTTTTACTGTCACCATACTAACTCCCATGCTGTATGTGATGGCACACTGCTTGCTATTGTCTCACATTGTGTGCATCTGAAGATCTCAGAAAATTTATTAATGGAATTTCAGAAAACCGAAGTGCAATTCGGCGTAAGTTATATTTGTCCTGAATGTGAACTTACGTGCTCTTCTGCAGTGCTCCCATTTTCTGTATCAAGGCTTGTCACACTCACCTGAAAAAAAATCACTTTTATTAAGATTCTGAATTGTTACTCACTCACAAGAAGAATTCCTACCGCAACATTCACACAGCCGTTCCTGATGTGGCATGGAAAGATAGGTACATCCAGATGTCAGAATGTATCAATTTGTGTCCGATATATAAGTCCATGAGTCCTTTCTTTAATAATATAACCACTTTGAATAAACGTATGCTGCTTGTTTGTGGCTTCAGTAGGAATAAAGCTTTCGTAAAATTTACCAAGGCAAACACAAAATATATCGCCTAGAATCAATGACCTTTTGGTCTGAATTTCTATATTTGAGGTCACTGAGAACACGTGCCGCGCTTTGAATCTGTCCACAGCGGAAGCTAAGCATTCATTGCTCTCCAACAATATAAATTAAATGTTTCTTGACTACTAACAGAAAAAAGCCTCTTTTTGAATAAATAATATTAAAATTCCCGGTCACGGTAGCCGAGCCTTCTAATGCATGCACTGTCTTCGCTGGCTCCGAAATCGAGATCGTGGGTTTGAATCCCACTCAAGGCATGGATGTTTGGTGTTTGTGTGTGAATGTGCGTTTTTCTGTGTTTATGTACAGGTAGAGGCCTTGCGATGGGCTGATCACCCACGCAAGGAGTCCTACCGAATGTCTAAGATCTAGTAAACCGAAGTGAAACGGAGAGTGTCACTGAGGCAGACCAAGGCCCAAATTGGGGCTGTAGCGCCAAAGAAGGTATATTAAAATCCTCCGCTTCCATTATTTCAATAAATTTCCAATTAAAGCCTACCTGGACGTCATCATTCCGAGTGAGAACAGAAACAGACACAAGCAACAAGTACAGGTACAAATGTGCCTCTGCCCGAGGAAGATCTACACTGAGACAGTGACAAAATTAAATGTAATTATACGTGACTGTCCTGTCTTCCTGAGAAATTGTATCAAATGGACTTTTTACAGCAATGTCAATGTTACAGATAGAAGCACATGATAATGTCTGGATTGATTTAACATGACATTGACTGTCTCGTACCAGACACTGGTCAACAGCACGCAGAGAGAGAAGGAATGCATCTTCATGATAATAAGAAAAATCTAAAAATTTAGGACACAATTTTGTGAAAATATACACTGACACCCTGTAGCATTTTGTAATGAAAATTATTCGCCAGAAGGGAAAACACGGAACAAGTCTGAGGTATTGTACACAGGAATGAATTTAAAAATTTGTACACTCTCGAGATTATTATGTCTATCAAATTAAGGATAACAGGGTGGGTGGAGAGCTTAAATTGTATACAAGATTTTAGTCCAAAATGGAAAAGGGTGGGACCATTTGAGAGACATACGCATGTAAGGAACGATCACACGCAAACTGTTCTTACGAGAATACTGTGTGAGTATGTGTAATATGTTTAAGCTTATCTGAGTCAGGAAAGGGTTCACAAAGGACTGTTATTAACGCGGTAATGAACCTTAGGCTTCCGAGAAAAGCAAGAAATTTCTTTTTTAGGTGGATGACTAATACTAAGACTTGGGTAATCATCACGAAACTAATCACACTGTATATGTACCATTACTAAAGAGACAGACAGTATTGTTCCATGAATTTTATAGAATAATTGCCGTATAGTAATACCTCATATGTATTAATGAGATGTATGTATTACGCTGAGGGTTAACCTTCTGTGCAATTTGATGTTTTTTTTTTAATTATACGAAACTCGTTTTGTATTTCGTGCAAGTGTTGCGGTTTGTTAAAACAGACAAATACTAAACAATATTAAATTCTCCTGGCGAAGTTCAATGTACATCCCGCAAAACCAAATTTTATGAACATCTGCTCTGCAGTTTCATGAATGGAACATGAAAACAGACAGATGAACGGGTACATAAGCCACTCCCATTGTGGCTTAGCTACGTGCACTTTGTGAAAACGGCCATAAATGGGCTAAGACTCACATATTCTCGCGGGGAACACACAGGACCGACGCGCGGGCAGGAGATATTCATCACTGCCTTGTCACAAGCATTTAGCCTAGTAACACACTCAACACTCCGAACAACTCAGCGGGAGAATAAGCTGATTTTCCACAAGACAGGGGGAAATTTACGTTTACTATATTGGCAGTACAGTAATAACTTCTGTAGTCTGTACTTGTCTGCGACATGACAGTTTTGACACTGCAAGCAGCTATATTTCACCTTTCTCTTTCTGCCCTCCTTATTCCTCCTCCTCTTCGTCTTCTTGTCATTCTTCCTTTTCTTCTTTTTGTCCTCCTCCTCCTATTTTATTTTCTTCTTCTTCCAAGTCAGCATGTTAGGCATTAGGCAATGTGGCCTGTTAGGGTTTCATGTCACCTCCATTGGTCTCAACTTAGGCTTCTGTAACGCTTCGGTAATCTGCTCATCAACGCCCTTCTTATTCTCGTTCCATTTACCTCAGTTAGGTAACCATATAAATTTGACGAGCGATTAAATTTTTAATTATTTCTTTATTTTATTATCTATTGGTGTATAACCTGCAGTATCCGTCATAAAATTATTTTCTCTGCTGATATATCGTTCAACTCTGTTTTTAGGTTTCAAAGTTTTCTGAACGCTGAATCTGGTGCCCATGAAAGCCTCATACTCGGTATGATTCCCCGTCCTTCCCTGCAGCGTATCGTGGCTGGGGCTTCATCAGGATTGCCACAGGGAGTCGGCGCGTGTGGGGTACTGGCGCCATCTAGACGTCGAAAGCATACCAAAGCGACCGCTGTTTCATTAGCTTCACCTCACTTCCGGTACATCAGTTCTCAATTAGCTGTTACCAAATCAGCATTTTACGGAAACGCAACATCTGCGTTACATGCTCTTAACACACAGCGGGCAGTTCATTTTAAATGTTGCTTTCATAAATATTATAAATATACATCTTTCTACCTCTTCTACTTCTTACGTTTCTCCATTTCCTTCTTACTTCATCCCTCTTCTTGCCCTCCTAACCTTCCCTATCTTAATTTCCTTTTCCTTTCTCCAAATTCCTGGTCTAGAAGACCGAGATTAACGGCCGTGAGGATCTGTTGCGCTGACCACGTGACACCTTCTATCCACTAAAGTTGGTACTAACTTCGCAGATAAATGGCGACCTCTCGGTCGGTATATTTCGCTTGCGGACTACAGGCCAGGGAGTTTTTCTCCCAATTCATTTTATTCTCTATTAAAATATTTTATTCCTCCTTGTCATTGTCTTATTCTTCCATTATATATATAATTGTCTTTCTTCTTCTCTTATCCTCTTCTTCCTCTTCCAACTTCTTAATTATCGTGATCAATATAACTGTCCATTCAGGCTTCGAAAGGGCTTAGAATTTCAATAGAAATGCAAGTCTCAAACAATTGCCGACATATCGTCACACAAAACAAGCGTTTCCTCAAAATTTAGTCTCTACTTCATAATGTGGCATACACACCCGTTGCTAGGTAACGACCGCAAAATAAATATCTATACAACAGTCGATGCTAGGTAATGCCTCTGTAAAAATTGGCAGTTACTATATAATTTCTGCAACAGTATCATAAGAAGCAACAATGTAATAATTGGAAAACGGTTTTCTCTACACAAAAGCACGTACGATAGACACGTGATGCAACGATAGAAGAACTGATGGAAGAAGTGTTTTCTATGCGGTCATTACCAAGGCTATATAATGAGGAGCAGCTGCGGATACCCGTGCTCTCGTCAGAGAGGGTGCCCCATATGAACAAGCTCGCAATGTCTGACAGTAATGCAAATCTGGTCTTGGACCCTAGATGCGGCTTCATACCAACACAGACTGGCCGACTGACCGTCGGTCGTAACGTAAATTTTACTTTATAAGGGAGCCTTGAGACAACTGCTAGAAGAGCAGGAGTTAGATGAGAGACAGTCGCTAAGTAAAAAGGGCGTGAACAAGGAAACTGAGGAAGCTACGACGCTGAACGCCGTTATCAGGCGACAACCGGTGAAGATACAGCACGCTGAGAAGAATTCTGGAAACTGCAGTGTGTGTGAATTATAGTTACGCTATAATTATATGTAGTTATGTTTTGTAAGAGTTCAACAGACCCAATTATCAATCCAAACCCCGTCTTTAGTCACACTCAATAACCTGACAATATTACACGCCTTTTACGAGAAGTATGCAAATTGATCTTAATATAAATAAGTCTATCTCCCCGAAAATTTCTTCTCTGAAACTTCGAATCAGATCTGACATTATAAACTTTCAGAATCTTTCAAATGTTACGCTTTATTCCCCCCCCCCCTATCATTTCGGTCAATTACAAATTCTCTTGCCAAAGGACTGGGTGTGCATACGTTGAAAGATTTCTCCAGGGCGGGAAACTACGCGAATATTCCTTCGATAGCTAAGGCGAGTAAGAATTTTATGTTGCCACGGAAAATGTAAACTGCAGGCGACAGAGCTGAGTTCCGGTAAGAGGACAGATATAGCGTCTCTTGAAGGGAACAGCAACCGCTCAAGTGGATCAATCGTCACGGCTCAAAGGCGATTTAATAAGGCATAAACCGAGACGCCGCGGAAGGGGCGGTCCTCTATGAGTACACATGGAGATGACACTGCCTCGCTTGAGTTCGCAAGAAAATTCCTGATTAACATTCTGAGCTGCTCCGTGATAACCATCCAACGACTGGAACCCGACTATCGGTATGCGAGGTCGGCACTCTGCTCACCGTGTGACAAGCAGGCTCGCGTCCTACTTCACTTCATTATCCCCAAACCTCAAGCCTTCTCAATTCATACCTACTCACTCATGGAGCTGAGCCCTTCTTGAGTAGCTGCCAACTGTGCAACTACTCAAGAATTTCCCAGAATTTTATGGAACCCTTCCACTGGTCCCTATCCTGAGCCAGACCAATAAAATCCATACCATCCCATCCTCTTTCTCTAAGATCTGTTTTAATATTGTCCACCCACCTACGCCTTGGTCTTCCCAGTGGCTTTCCTTCTGGCTTTCCCATCAATATCCTATACGCATTCCTCGTCTCCTCCATTCGTGCTACATGACCTGCCCACCTCATCCTCTTGACTTGATCATTATAATTATACTTTGAGAAGAGTAAAAGTTATGAAGCTCCTCATTATGCAGTTTTCTCCAACCTCCTGTCACTTCATCTCTCTTCGGTCCAAATATTCTCTACAACACCCGGTTCTCAATGCATGCTGGTTCTCCGTTGCGCAACAAGTCACAATATTTCTTATATATCCTCAGCGTTAATAATATTATGCTTCTTTCCGTACAAATAAACAAATGCAGAAACCGTGTGCTTCGTAACCCAGCATATACATGTGAAACTGCCAACGGCGTTCTGTACGGTTTATTAAGCTTCCACGCATGGGGTCTGTACACAGCATTGCAGCAAAACATAAAATCATTTGAAGAAACAAGCAACTTTCCTATACGAACAGCAAGACAAAGCCTAATATCCGATTAAAAAGAAAATCAGTTAAGCGCTTTATGGGATAAAGTCAACTTACATGGGTTTTGTACAAATGGCTTGTATTCAGGTAATACTCGTACATTAGTATATATTTCTACATGTATATTCTCCTACCCATCAACATTCGTCAACTTTTCGAAATTAACTGATCGAAATTAAGGTTAAAATGATAGTTCTAATACATTAAAGGTTATGTTTATTTCATTCCTTTTTGTAGTTGTGAGTTCTCTCTTTGTACTTGTCTCGTGTGGAACCGGCACCACACGGGACAAACAAAAGAACAGGTCCTACATCAGTTAAACAAGAGAGCCTTAACTTCTACGAACATTAATGGCTAGCAGAACGTAGAAGTGTACCCATTCACGAACAGTACTAGCATATTACCTGATGATGAACACACTACTGACCGAAACATGTCGTAAATAATTGAACATGTGCGTGCAAGTGACGTGTTCTTTCACACCGAAACACCTGGGGCTTGTAGTGAATGCTGCGTACAGGAGAATGACAATATATTAATACTGTCTCGCGTCAGTGACTGAACACGGGATTTCGGTTGATAATTGGAACTGCTGCGCTTTATCTGAGTAACTAACAACATTTAAAGTATAATATTCTAACATAAATCAACCTATCTCTGAATTAATCTAGTAGCATTGTGAAATTGTCATGACTACTGTTGGACTGACCACTGTTGCATAACGAAAATTTATGCCCTATGTACAGTACATACGATGTATATTATCACGTGATTTAGTAACTACGAGTACAGAAGGAAATAGTTTAGTAATCGCATTTATTGCAATCTTAAGGACACGTAACTACAACGAATGCTTATGCTCTCGCTGTTCTACGTACTTCACATATCACTCTAGGACATACTGGATCGTCTGTCTGTTACAGTCGTCACTAGCCGTTGCTTGGTGGCAGTCTCCAACGGCGGATTTTCTCCTTCATTTGGGTTCCTGAACTAACCCGGGCCTCAGCTGCCAGCGTCTCACAGCAACAGCTCACAACGACTGAACAGCAGCAGTTCTCTAACTTACTAACTCACCAACCAACTGCAACAGCTAACTGGCCCTGCTTATAACATCTCAGCACGGACCGCACACAAAACACCGTTTCTCTGTTGCAGTGCAAACATGCTTGTTTGTGGATCTATTATTTAGCAATGGCTGTTGTAGTTGCTTATTTTGCGGTCGTTGCTTAGGAAACGCGTCTACATGCCGCCTACTCAGTGATTGAGATTAACTCTTTCTAAGGGCTTTTATTGTTCCTTGCATCCTGTTGTGTACTAGACGAATGTTAAAGTTAATCTACCGACCACACAACACAACACCACACACACACAAAACGTGTTGTGTGGTCGGTAGATTAACTTTAACATTCTTTCTAAGGGGCCGAACTGAGTAGGTGTCTTCCTTTCTCACCTGAAGACGGAAACAGATCCAGTTTCTGAAACGTCGTGTCCTCTACTACCAAGAATTCTGGACGATGGGAAAAGTCCAAAACCCCAGTAATTCTGTGTGTCATCCATCGTCGTCAGAACCCTTTAAAATCTGATTACGTTTTGTGTTTTCATGACCTTTCATCTGCTTATATTCGTGCCACCCTAGTTCGATATACGGGAAAAAATAATGTCTATGTCATTGGATACAAATTTCGATTCAATATGTCTGAGTTCATAAAAGGGCTTTGCCTATTTTGCGAAAAGACCCTGATGTCTCAACGAAAAGATTGTTCGATCATCATTTTTACTGAACTATGGAAACTAGGAGTGCGGGAAGCCTGCAGCGAATGCTGCTTAAACTTCTGACTCGTCTAAGCAACATACGAACATTTGGATATACAATATTTTCATCAGCAGTTTATTAACTTTCTTGTTTCCAGCTTTGCTAATTGGCGCTACAGGCCTCATTTGGGCCTAGGCCTACCTCCATGAAACTCTCCATTTCACTTCGGTTTACTAGATCTTAGACATTTGGTAGGACTCCTTGGGCGGGTGATCAGCTCGTCGCAAAGCCTCTACCCGTACACAAACACAGAAAAAAGCACACAAACATCCATGCCCTGAGTGGGATTCGAACCCACGATCCCGGCTTCCGAGCGAGCGAAGACTGTATGCCTCAGACCGCTCGGCTACCGTGACCGGCGGAATAAGATATTATCCCGTAGAATTTTGTCGCGTTCTGGCATTGCAGCTGAACTTTAATGACGACTTGAAGGATTAGTCGCTTTTTTGCGGTTGCCCCAGCAGAATTAATTAATTATAGTAGAAAAAAATGCTCTGTTTCACCGTTACTCAGATGTATATGTGAAGTCGTAGCGGGCAATTTGTTCATGTTGTCAGCGGAATTGTGGGCCACTTCCTGGTAAATGTCATGCTCTTTCACAAATTGATACAAATGGCAAAGCCCTGACAGAATATTCTAGTTTGTCTTTAATATGTTGATGGAAGTGTTTTTGTTGCTCATTACCACAGCCCTCTACATATTGTGAGGAATGCCACAAATTCAATTTTTCCTTTTCTTTATGACAGCAATTCCCAAATTTCTCATCCGAAGGAATTCTTCGTCCTTAAATTTCAAGGGTTAAAGGCTGGCAACATATATCGAGCGATCATAATCATTTATCCTATGAATGAGTCATCAAACGTACTATAATCATCTGTGATGTTTTCTGGTACTAAGAGTCGTGGAATTATCCTTCTCAGAATTTGGACTTCTTCAACTTGCCTTCACAATTTTATTACATTCTTTCTCAATGTTGTCCTCTGAAGGATTGCATCTGAAATGCACTGACCGTCCCTTCTGATGTTTGGTGTCGGTGACCGCAAGTTGTAGGCGTACCCTTCCTTGAGTTGTCTCTTTCCATTACGCTCAGACATTTTCTTACTTCGGTTCCTCTAACAATAGGATAAGTGTTCTGTATTCTTAGCTTGCTTTTGTTTGTTTTTCTGCAGGCTATTGTGTTCTTCTCTATGCTAATTTTCTTTGTCGCTCTAACAACATATTTCCCTTTGCTCCGTTGTTTATTATGTTCTTTGGCTGTAACCCTGCAGATATATTTTCTCCATTTCTGGTGTTTTCTGAGTTTTCTTTGTCTGTTCTTCTGCGGGGTTTTCTCCCTTTGCTCCGCTGCTACGTTTCCTCTACATCCGTGTTTCCTTGGATTCCTTTGGTTCTTATAATATTCCCATTGTTTTCCTTGGCTGTATCTGTTTACATACGTCCATTTCCTTCTGTTCTGTTGTTTCCTTTACTTTCCTTCCTCTGTTCTTCTGCAGGCGTCCCTCTGTTCTCTGTGGTGTTCACTGTGCTACTCTTCCTCTGCCTTTCTGGAGTAATTTACTTCTTACGATATTCTGATTCTTGTCCCTTGACTGCATTCGTATGTCTGCGGATGTGTGCCCTCTGTTCTATGACCTCTTGTGATTCCCTTTTTGCAGCTGCCTCTCCAATCTTCTCTTGATGTGTTTCCAGCCTTTTTCCTGCTGTTTCTCTGGGCTCTATGTTTTTGTCAGTCGTGTGCATTTCATCAAGTGGCACCAGAGCATCATAGTGGCCCCTTCACAGTTCACTGTTGAATAACAGATTTTTTCAAGTCAAAACCTGACCAACTACAAGTCGGTGGTTCGGCGATTTCGCCGTCAGATACAAAATAAGCAATGATTAACACTAATGGTTTTTCCAAAACACCAATATATAACTCATTTTCTCTTCCGCACATCTTCTGACTTTTCACCCTATTAATATGCAGCCGCACACCGTTCTGTGTGCCAAACGAAACGAAGGACTGTTAACTTGTCCAGTCACTGTACGCACACCGTGAAACATTTTCTCGGAATACGTTGCGTTGAATTCCATTATTAAACCAAGGCTTTTAAGTAAAAAATTCCAAATTCTAACTGCAATTTCTACATATATGTAATTCATACAATAATTCAATTTTGTATAGGCCCCCATTCCGTCAACACTGAATTTTTTCAAAGATCGAAATTGCTTTTCCCGCTTGGGATAGGAACTTACCTCAAACCGCCTGACTACCAACCCTGTAACCGATAGCATAACTTTCCGCTGGCAACAGAATATATTGCGACACACCTCATGCCTTTATATACAAACATACGAGATTAATGCCTTTCTCTTGTCTGTATGTCTCAATGGCAACTCACAACTATCACTGCTGAAACGCCAAAACAATTACTACATTACACTGCCCAGGAAGCGTAGAAATTTATTTCACTTGCAATGTGGAATAATAAATAATTTACAGCAGTAGATAAATGTGCCACTACAAGCATATGTTTTGCTTTTAATAATTAAAATGCTAAGCAATGTTGGTCCTCATAAACAGTGTTCTGGTCTCTTTAATGAAGTCAAGAAAACAGCCAAAACGAACCGAAATGAGAGTGGCGCACTTTAAGAAAATTTGAAGAAAAAAAAATCTGTAAGTATATTTCGAATTGAGTGGGGGAAAGCTCTGAAGAAATTCATGTTTTGAAGCAGAAATATATATAGGAGGGAATGGTAAGGAAACTGCTAATGAAAAATTATAAGTTGAAGTGAATCGCTCAAACGCATAATTATGTCCACTAATTTACTGCCCTTCCTACCCTCGCCACAACCAATGAAAAATATGAAGGAAAGTTGGAGGAGTAAGTTCCTTCTTATTTTTTCTTCCTCCTATAGGCCAGGATTCTAAACATGGCCAAAATATCAAATTTCAAAAATTCCTCTGAGGCAGGGACAGATGAGTACATGCTAATAAACCGCCGGAGATGCCAAGCAACGAAAGCAGTACAATATATCACGCAGAATCACAAAGCGACAGCGAACACTCTTCGTTCCCTTTTGACAAATGACGATCTCATACGCTAAGCTGATACGTCTGGGAACCTCATCGTAGTATAACCGATATATTAAGTCCCAAATGCAGGCGTACTAGTCATCTCCACACATTCCTAGCAAAGGAAATTCAAACAGCTTCGAAACACAATACAACACAACGAAGATCCCTTTACCAGTATTCCTTGGGCTGATTACTTCGGGAATATTGGCGATCCTTGGAGTACGCCCAAGGGTGGTTGAGACGCCCATAAAAATGTTGGTCAAATAACATTTTATTAAGGAGGCCGAGGCACATATGGGGGGAATATAATAAAATGGACTTTCCCAGAGTCAGCATAGCGCCTATAATATAGAGTAGACTTCCAAGGGAAGTGATCACTCGTCTGGTGTTGATTCCAAACTATGCATGGAGTTATATTTGCACTCCACTGTACCTCCTTGGTGCATTATTATTAATATTATTATTATTATTGTTAGAGGGGGTGAGTTTCCCCGTGCACTTAGACCAGTTATTGGTCCATTGTGCGTCCCCCTTTAATTTCTACTGTCGCCATACCCTACCGGTAGTGGTGCGTGCTATCAGCCCCGTTCAGCCAACGAGGTCGGCCCTCTGTACCTGATATTTCCCCCATCTACCAGAGGCATTGGAAACTACTTGGGCGGGAAACTTGTTGCTTAATTTATCCCTTAAAAATTCCACGACCTCCGCCGGGTTTGAACCCGCATACTCTGAGTCATTAAGTGGGAACTTTACCCCTAGACTATGGAGGCCGCTTCCTTGGTGCATAATTAAGCACAAAAACATCTTTATAGTTACCTCGGAGAAACAGGGTGTGAATGAGTGGGTTGAACTGAACTAATCACACAGAACAGAGTACTGAATGCTCTCAGTCCACAAAAGCAAGGATATTATTGACCAGAAGGGTAACTGTAAGCTATTCAACTGGACTGAGGGCCCGGACTACTCAGCCCTATCTACTTCCGAAACACAACAAACTGGTTACAGATCCGTAACAATGGCTGATCCATTATTTTGTTGGGTATTGTCCAGTGTCTGAGCCAGGATGCATTTCGTGTAATCGACACTTCGGGATTTTGCTCAATTCCACTTGTCAAGTTGCCATTACGCTGCAAGATTTATTGCATTTGTACTCTGACACTAGCCTAGTACTCAGAACGTCCAGAGTTCGATCTCAACCTTCCTTAATTAATATCATCAACATACACAGTTGTAACAACTGTGTCATACAATGAGAACTAATTAATTGAAGACAGAGTCCAATATCGAAACGTCGTGCGTACCAAATATACTTCGGACAATGGGAAATTTTCGACATAAAACCTCCATGTGTCCTATACGCCCTTACTGCCTGGTGCTCCACGTATTCTATAGATGAGCTCATATCCGTGTCAGGTGTGTGTGTGTGTGTGTGTGTACATCGCGTCCTCTGCTTCGGCTACAGGGACTGGAGCCAGGGCGCGTGAAATGCACAAGGAAGGCAACGTGCAGTTCTGTGAACATCTCATATCATCAGTTCCTTCTATTTTCGATGCTTCTGCTAGTAACTCAAATTATACCTAGTTTACAGCACCGAATAATGAGATGGCAGCAATTATTGGCTTTCATGGGATGAGGAAGGAAACGCCCATGGCCAAACTTTAAGAGAATACCCCTGCACTCACTTGGAGGGCCTGAGTAGAACACAAATTAAACTCAATCATGGTAGTCGGTGTTAACTACTCGAGTCTTAAAAATATCACGAATTACACGGACTAAGACTGGCAGCTCTTTCGTCAATTCTATGCAGTGTGCCGTATTTTCTGAAGTTCTGGGACACTGAACTGACATATTGTTGTATTTTAGCGTCCTGTTGCACTGATTCTCGTCCTTGATATGTATAACATAAATAACACACCTGAGGATGGCACAGTGATGCCGAAACATGTAGTGAAGTGATATGTGAGATTGAGTGCACTAGAAGACGGCCAATACATACATATCATGGACGAGAACTCACATATGATTCAGTTAATTCTATGCAGTGTACAGTATTGTCTGAAGTTCTGGGACAATGAACTCACATATGATTCAGTCAAAGCAAACAGACACACCAGTGGAAACTGGCAGCTATAATTACTAAGAAACAAATGTGTGCTCCATATTTGCAGACCTCATATGCACCGAAAATATTAGAAACAAGAGGAATATAATGGAATTTCTAGTTTTTTTATTATTAAAATTCAGTAAACTGAAAAAAGTGAAAGGGGCATACATGATAACTACAACATACTTGGGAACCACACAACAGCACACAAAAACCCATCTAGCTACGTAAGTAAATCCAAACAAGGGGACCTCAAACAATGTTGTTTGGATGAATGGGCGATACCCCAAGCAAAATATTGAAATTTTAATTAAATTTTAACTGGTTTTTATTAATTAAATCAATTTCCTTCAAATTAATATATATCACATTCACACGTGATTCGAGAATTCGGACATACCATGCAGTGCAGCAGTTTTTTGCGAATTAGAGACACCTGATCATGACCATGTGTGGCCGAAAGTTGCTGTAAGAAGGAAACGGGAAAATAAGTTGCATAGTAGACGGAAATATATTGTATGAAATAAATGTTACGTTATATAACCTATACGGGCTATTTCATCTTTATGAATCATTACATGTCAGGTAAATATCATAAAGAACTGTTAATAGCCAATTTTTCTTGCTCAGACCTAACATAAATGTTCCATAAATGAAGCAAATTATGTTCTTGACGTTGGTAGGACATTTCGTAGCTTATGCAAACGTTTGCAAATGAATGAACTTAATTTATATTTGGAGACGTTTTGTGGATTCATGTCACGAATGTCTGCAGATAAATGGCTTTGCCTGCTGGAAGTACAAAGAAAAAGGCTAGAAAAGCTTCATATTTACATGCAGAGGCCGACAGGACTTTTGTGACATATCTCTGTCTTAAAACGGTCTTGGGAAACGAACAGTTAATTATTATAGGTAGCTACACAATTGGCAACTTCTCAAGAAAGGCTCAGCTCAATGAGTGAGTGATTGCTATTATTGTTGTAGTCAACGTCATCACATCTGTTGTTATTATGTATTACTGTCGTTACTGTTAATTGTTGTTGGTTACGCGTCTGTAGCCATCTCACTGAAATTTCTATGATTTATAGAAATAACCAGCATATCAACTCGAGCCAGAAACATGACATATGCTGCGGAAGTAACAAAGGGATACTCATCCGGTAGGGGATGAAGACATTTTGTCATGACTACCGAAACACGTGGACAAGAAATATTTGAAATTCACTTACAAATTGAAGTGTATTTGAATGACGTGAGTTTCTTCACTTGAAGAATACGTGCCTGCAGTCATGTGACGATTCTCTTAAGCACGCAGTTCATTTAATAAAACTCAATAATGAAGTTGTGTTCCTCTCATCCTTATAACGTCAACAGAAGTTAGTACTTTAAAACAGCAGATGATTACAATGTCAGCCATACTTCCTTCTTCAGGCTAGGCTGCACAGCGTTTATATGAAATTCGTAAGCATACGGCGGTCTTTGGGGACAAGCGGTAGCGTAGTAGGTTGAGGTACTATGCTACAAGTCGGATGGTCACGGGTTCGAGTCCCGATGAAGTGGATTTCTTCAACTGAGCTAATCCTTCCAGCCGCGCTACGGCCCGGGTCCGACTTAGCCTCTAACAGAAATGAGTACCAGGAATCTTCCTAGGGGTCAAGGACGACCGGCGCGTAAGGCTGAAAACCTTACCGTCATCTGTAAGCCGATTGTCTACATAATGTGGGAGCCTCGACGTCTCACGGTCTGTTACAGTGTCTACTTTACCTTTTACCCTTTTATTACGGTGACCTTTTCTGAGAAACAATTTTTAGTTCATCACTTAATTACGCGATTTATGCAACGGAGGACTCAACGTCATCTTCATAAACACCCGCCACTGGACCCCATCCGGAGTTTGATGTCTGTAATGATAAAGCGGTGCGTTTTCCTAGAAGTAAAACCCGACCCTTTTTAAGCAATATGCATACGGACTTTGCCCTTACAAGGGATAAATTGAGTCATTTGCAAGTATTCTCCGACTGAAATATCATGATGTAAAATCCAAGTTAGAGAAATGTAGAAGTGAAAATATAAAGTCGTTTCTGTGCTTAATTAAGCAACGCGTCCTGAAAAGTGGAGGTACAATTCCATGCATTCTTAACTTGGGCATTAAGTGGAATTGAATGGTCAGCCTCACGTTCCGGTCGCTTTGCTCCCGAGGAATCAACCACTAGCATACCCTACGTAATAGGCTGTGTGTGCCCTAGATCAAGTCTCGACGGTCTGGAAGAGATTCGAATGCAGGTACTACCGATTCCTAGAACAAAAGGAGGACGCACAGCGTCAGGCGTTGTTTCATACGCCAGGTAACGGGAACAAGACTGGCTACAGGTTCGGGCTGCACAGAAAAACAGAATAGCTGGGGGTTTCTGGAGACTGGAGCAATATTTTTCCAGGCGTCCTGGCTACAATGTGTGGAGTCATCCCAGATATGTCGCTCAGATAACAATAGAATAACGTACTGCAACCGAACGACTGGGCGAGTCAGCCAGTTGCGGCCAGCGGGCGGCGAGGGGACGGACAGTGGAAAGGACTTTATGAATTATGGATTGCAGTTCGTTGAAATATAAAATGGGTACTGGGAAAATGATTGTCTTTTTATGTGACTTACCATATGATTCCAGCAACTCAGATGGATAGAGCTGAATAAACGATTAGTCCTGAAGTTAAGGTAGCAACGTTTGCAATGAAATGGCCGACGTAATGTTACCATTAGAATATTTGTCAGCTGACACTGCTGTTGGTTAACCTCACATCTTCTGACCCATATCTGCATTTTACCCATTGCCATTATTTTGAAAAGTAAAAGGAAAAAGTTAAAGTTGCCGCTGTGCTTAATTAATTAAACACTACGCCATGAAGGCGCATGGGGGAATGGATGTATAGTTCCACATATTCTTGTCCTCGGCACTAGTAGGAGGTGAGTGGTCAGCTCCACGCCCCGGCCACTTTACCCCCAGGGAAAGAATTGGAAGTTGGGCGGACCACAGAACCGGTCTGGATGACGTGGAGAAGAGAAAATTTTTGACCCGACGGAACTCAAACTCCGTCCCCTCGTTTGTCCAGCCCGTAGCCAGTCATATACCGACTATGCTATCCACGTTCCGTACTAAATTACCGAGTCACCTACAGAAATACAATCATCAGGAGCACTGACGCTTTGTTACTGCTATTGATTTTCTTAATAAAGCCACACAAGTTACGTATATCCAGTATAGAAAACACATCACTGTTATTTCCACGGGTGTGGGAACTTCACTTCGCTGCCAGTAGCTAAATAACAAACCACTGAAGAGGATGATCACGAATACGTGAATAACTGGAAAGGATCTGAAAGGAAGAGCGTCTGGCCTAATCGAGATATTATCCCTGCATATCTGGAAAGACTGAGAAAAATCACGAACATCTCCGTCCCCTCTATCTAATGCAAAAATGGGGATAAAGGGGGCCGGGAAGCGAAGCCTATTCCGGGGTTGAAGGGACGTGGAGATGAATCCAAACTCCTCCGTCTGAAATCTTCATGGCATTGTGCATAATTAAGCACGGGGAACGACTTTACTACTACTCAGTTCTACTTAGATTTTCCAAGCCTTCATCACGTTTTCTACCAAATATTTACATGGCAATTCTTTATCTCGTATGCATGATAGTTCTTATCTGTTAAGTCAATTTGCTTTACAATTAAATTCGCCTAGCAACCTTTTTGTGCAGTCCCTTAGTATCGAAATTCACAAAATTTCAGTGCAGTATCGGTCAGCAAACATAACAACATTCGCAAAAAAACACGAGACATGGATTCATATTGTCGCGTGTTGCCTATATAACGTGATAAGTAAATTCACGAGGATTGTGGATTTCGCGAATATGTTTATTGGAGGATCCCTTTCACACTCGCAAGCACAATTAATCACAACTTCACTATCACAATTACTTGCACCGCTGATCTCTGTGACGTCTTCTTGGTATCCCTTTGTATGAGCGCTGGCTTCTGCTCTAGTCGGAGCTACACTAAGAATTGACTGGTCTCGTCGAAGCTGGACTTTTATACCGTGCATTCGGACTGACTAGTGAACATCGTGTTCAAGGATTCCGTTTTATCCGCTGGTAGAATTCGTTTCCACGGATATCCGGGAAGATGTATTTGTTGTTTAAGCTATTCCTATGAAACGGTCTGCTGGTATTCTGTTCCCACTGAAGTATACATTCTTATCGCAGCCGTTGCCTATCATTGGACGTGCCTTCTGTCCTTTTGGGCAGACGCCAAAATATTTTGTGCGAAGTACTCATAACAACGTATGGTTTCCGAAAATGTTATTGTCTCTCCACACTCAATCGATTAGGAAAAAACAGTTTCAGTTGATTTCCACCAAATGCACTCCCTTACAGGATACATAACGGTTACGTGAACCACATGAGAAATTCCCACATGCCTCGTATTATGTATATTCTACAGTCTATAGAGAATACCCTCACTTACGTGTGTATCTTCCTGCTTTCCTCCATGACTGATTGCGGGGTGTCCGTTTTATATAAAAGGAAATGAAACTTTATAACTCATATAGGCATGAGAGTTATTGACTTCGTCCAGACTGTTTATCTTCTTTGTCCAAGCCCCGCTGTCGCTCTACTTAAAAGGCGTGACACCGCGGCCTGACGCAATGAAAGGGTACAAACCTGCAATGTATGTCCTTCCCGACAACAATAGTAAAGGCTGTATTTTTTCACACGTCAAAGGCACATGTAGGACAAGAAAGTAATTGATGAAATTCGAAATTGTGCCCTTGTATATCCCGTACAGAAGTTGTAGCGAAAATTCGTGACTGTGAATGCCTCGAACGGAACTCACAACAAAGAGGAATTTAACAGAAGGGTACAACATGTTAAGTGCAGTAACAGGTGAATAGCAACCTAGCCTGCCATCTGCGGGTGAATATAGAAACTAAATTCGAGTTTATCTAACCCTACATTAAAATTGCAAAGGATTACTCACCCCAGATAACCAAGACAGAGTCTATCCACTGTTGGCCACAACAGTAACGTCTCCCTTTCCTTAGTTTTTAAAAAATGAGGATCAGTTCCAAACCGGGATCACCGCTTAGTGCTATGTTTCGATGGGGAAATATCCGCACCTGATATCACTACTGACTCACTCACTCACTCACTCATTGAGCTGAGCCCTTCTTGAGAAGCTGCCAATTCTTCAGCCACTCAAGAACTTTCCAGCATTTCACGGAACCCGAAGGTTCATTACCGTATTCACAAGAGCCCTCCGCTGGTCCATATCCTGAGCCATAACAATCTAAGCTATACCATCCCATTCTCTCTCTCTCTCTCTAAGATCCATTTTAATATTGTCCACCCACTTACGTCATGGTCTTCGTAGTGGTATCCTTCCTTCCGGCTTTCCCACCAATATCCTATATGCAGTCCTCCGCTGACCCATTCGTGCTATATGCCCTGCCCATCTCATCCTCCTTCACTTCATCATTCTAATTATACTTGGAGAAGAGTACAAGTTATGTAGCTCCTCATTATGCAGTTTTCTCCAACCTCCTGTCACTTCATCTCTCTTCGATCCAAATATTCTCCTCAACGCCCTGTTCTCAAACACCCTTGGTCCACCTTCCTCTCTTAAAGTCAGAGTACCAGGTTTCACACCCATACAGAACCACAGGCAAAATTATAGTTTTGTATATTCTAATTTTTACTTTTTTAGACCCGAGTTCAGTCTCCTCCTAATTTCCCCCAATGAATCAGGCTTACATTTCTCATAGTCACTCCCAGATATCTGAACTGTGCCACACTTTCAAAACATCTGTTAGCTATCTTTATATCACTATTGAAGAGATTTAAACATTTTGCAATAATGAGATTCCTTATTCTTTTCATTTCTGTATTCTCTTTCTTCTGTTTCTTCCTCATCTCTCATGTCATTTCAAGATCCTCTGTTATCGGAGCCACAGATCCTATTTGTGGTCCCATTCCCCGCCCAGAAGATTCAGGTCTACTGTTGCCAGTGACTTGCAAGCTGCAGCTCTCCACGCCGTACTAAACTTTACGCTATCCATCATTATGTACTCAGCCTCTGGGCAAAGTTTATGGGGTTTGTCTTGCCTAGTAACAATATCTTTTGTTTCTTCTGAATACGGTTCCAACTTCCTGCGTTTAGATTCGTGCAGAAACTGAACCTATTAATTTGCACGTTAAAAAGATCATCGCAGCTTTCATACGAGGAGCTAAGTACTGCTAGTCAGAGGGGCTGTCGTATTTCCTCATGCTAATGAAGTGCGAATTGTTATGCAAATGTTATTACGTGACGCATGCCACGCAAATATTTGCACGGACCAGGTTTCATGCCATTTTTCATTCCGGAAGTTTATTTTACGATCTTATGCGAAAAGTTATTTGATATATATTCGTAGCGTGTAGCTCCATAAAGCTGAAAACACTGAATGATGGAAAGCTAATGACAGACAAGGTTCGTCCCTATGAATCACGCAGAAACGATCATTCATTTGCTGTAGGTCATGCCACAAGTGCAAAAAGGGCATAAAGAAAAAGCTACTTTCCGTGATCTATATTTTTACTGGCGTTGCTTCTATGACTTGGCACTCATTTAATGCAGATACCAAAACAAAAACAAAACAAACTCCGTGGTTTAAGTCCGCGAGCAAACTATAGCGACCGAGCGACCGCCGCTTGTGGACGAAGTTAGTGCCAACTTTAACAGATAGTGGGTGTCACATGGTCAGCGCAACGAATCTCCACGGCCGTTAATTTTGATTTTCTAGACCGGAGCCGCATTTTCCATGAAAACTCTCCTCAATTATCCTCATGAGGCTGAGTGGACCCCGTTCCACACCCACTACTACTCACAAAATCTGGTAGCGCCGGGAACTGAACCAGGACCTCTGGATCCGTAGCCAGGAACTCTGAACACTAGACCACAGAGGCGATCACTGCAGATACCTACAAAGTATTTTGTATTTACATTTGCTTGATGACTTGCATTTTCTGTTTTAATGAAGTTGCAGATATGCTGTACAAATTTAGAGTGACACAGTGTCGAACCTATTAAACGCTGAAGAAAAGAGGATACTTGGCGTTCAAGGTTTACATGATTCTATCTGTATAAGAGCACGCTATCCAGGCTGTTCCTGGAGATCATTTCACTTTATCTAACGGGAACCGGGAACTCTTCTCAGGGAATTACAAAATCGAAGCTTGAAGCCAACCACTCCCATTATTGCGAAGGTTAAGAATACCCCCCACCCCTTCGTGGCGTCTTCGTTGTGTAGTATTTAGGCGCAGGGGCAACTCCTGCGTTTCATAATCATATGAAATACGCCCATTACCCCCCCCCCCCTAATTCAGGCGGACTGATAGACGTAAAATTGAAATGTGCTGTGAATTCCATCCGCTCTGTTTTTCTGTGACTAGTAAAACCTTCACATGCAGTCTCTCTGACAATTCGTTTGGCCAGTTCATAACAGAACTCACATCCAAGATGTAGTGGACTAACAAAAGCCTGTATGTCTTGGCTACACAGCAGCTAGAGCATTACATAGTGGAGTGCAGAGTTACAGATGAAAAAGACAAGTCAGTCAGGTAATTTAATTTGTTCTTCAGAGGGGGAATAAAATATTTTATGTGATTTATATTTTAAATCATTACCCGCAGTTCAAAAAATCTCTTGCTAGTTGGGAAATGTATTTAGCGACAGAGATTATTCCACAGCGGTCAAGAGGAGTCCCCTTCGGGCGGATTACACGATCATAGGTGTTAATTCCCACCAGTAACCCATCTCGCTCGCGGTGTGACGGCCGAGTTTGAACCTTGTGACACTCCTAAGTGAATTACGGTGCACTAGCCACATCAGCCTGTCGCTACGAAACTCTGTTAATTCTGAGGTGCAAGGGGAAATATATTTAATTTTATTTCAACTTGGTAAGAAACAATAAATTGAAAGCAGAGCCAGTTCAGAAGAACACATAAATATGGGAAGCGTGCACTACAGCTAGAGGAACAAGAGTTTTACAAATTGAGAAGGAGAAACCAGCAGAACATGATAAAGGATGACGAAGAGGGACAATCAAACATCAGAAAAATATTCATGAATAATTTGAAAACGGAAGACCATCTGCTCTCTAATGCGACGGAACAACAGACGTGCTAACACTACGCCAAGCTAATATACGAATTAATTAAGACCTAGAAGACTGCTATATCAATAACGCTCTAGACTCGTATTTTGGAAGTGCTCGGTTCGAATATCATCCGTAACACCGCCTACTGTGACTGAGGATTTTGTGTGGTTTTTCTCAGGCCTCCAGGCAAATACAGGGGCAGGCCACAGCCGCTAACTTCCAGATCCTTTCCAAGTCATCATTCACTAACTGCCCCCCCTCGTTTGTCCGTATCTCGTAATAATTTTATTTTAAATCGCTTAGTAGGGGGGGGTGGAGTCCAGCTGGGTCCACTCGGCACGGCGGCCACTGATTGGTCTACTGTAGCCTGCCACGGGTGATTATGATGATGGAGAATTTGGTGGAATGAAGATTGGCAGAGGAGGCCGAAGTACTCGGAAAAAAAACCGCCCCAGCGCCACTTTGTCCACCACAAATCCCACTTGACCAGACACGGGATCGAACCCGGGCCGCCGCGGTGGGAAGCCAGCGACTAACCGCTAGAGCTATGGGTAATAATTTAAACTGCCTGCTAAACTTTATGCACAAATAGAGCACGGAACCCTTTGAAGTTCGTCCTTGTATCTGGAGAGTAAAAGGAAGCTTACCGGAACTAACACATAACGTGTTATTTTACTCTGCCGAGGTTTACCATTTCCTTTCTGATCTAGGGGACTAATCCGCTTATGGGGCGCAAGCCGCGCCTCTGCTCTGTGGCTCCGGGTTATGGAGCTCGTCATTTTGTTCAACATTCTAAAATTTACAGCAATTTGAAAATTTCGCTTTTGTTTTCGCAGAAACTCAGGGTTGTCTGCCTCAGTAAGGTGACTCCATTGCTGGGTCAGATCCCTTCTTAACTCCTTCCCCACTTCCACATGCGGCTGCGAATTCTGTATCTTGATATTTCTAATAACCTACAAATTTTTTCTCTAAGCTTCCCTTGCCATGTTGGGTTGGTCACCACGGCATGGCGCGTCCTCAGGTTGCGGATGGAGGAGACCCCTTCCAGGTATGGAGGGAAGCTGCAGATACTCGTATATTGAATAAGCAGTGGCAGACAGGCGACAAAGGTTGGTCCTCCAGCTGGGTGGTTGGGGATGGGCCTAACAACTCCTCACCGTAAAAAAATAAGCCTATTAAGAAGATGTTCAAGAAGCCTCGGAACTGGACGGATCCTCTGGATAAATGACCTAAGCGATTCTGTATGGGTATGAAACTTGGTCTCTGACATTGAAGTAGGAACTTAGACTGATGGTGTTTGAGAACAGGGTGCTGAGGAGAATATTTGGACTGACGAGAGGTGAAGTAACAGGAGGTTGCAGAAAACTGCATAATGAGGAGAGTCATAACTTGTACTCTTCTCCAAATGTAATTAGAATGTTCAACTCAAGGAGAATGAGGTGGGCAGGGCATGTAGCACGAATGTGGAGAAGAGGAATGCATATAGGATATTGGTTGGAAAGCCAGAAGGAAATAGACCACTGGAAAGACCAAGGCGTAGGTTGGTGGACAATAATAAAATGGATCTTAGAGAGATAGGATGAGATGGTATGGGTTGGAATGATCTGGCTCAGGATAGGGACCAGTGGAGGGCTCTTGTGAACATGGCAATGAGCCTTCAGGTTCCATAAAATGCTGGGAAGTTCTTGAGTAGCTGCAGATTTGGCGGCTTCTCAAGAAGGGCTCAGCTCCATAAGTGAGGCTTTCCTTGAGCTTCCCATCAATATATCCACTAGGTCAATAAAGGAATATTGTCTTCCCGTTGGAACTACGTCACTCCTTTCGTCTTGAAGTGTTATCAAGATGAAGTCACTCACATACTTAATTACATTGCAGTTTCTTTGACAAAGAGTCAGTGAATCAAAATACAGACAACAAAATTTGTATGATGTAGGAGGACATCGTGGCGTAAATTGAGGTGTTTTCCTAGACGGATCGAGGAAAACCAAGAGAACTCAGTCTGGATTGTCAGTGGCCCGGTAGAGTTTCCAGCCCGCCACAATCCAGAAGCATAACCGCTTGAGTCAAACTGCTCATTCACACGTATTTCGTATTATCGTGTGCGGTTGTAGCCAACCTAGGCTCTCAAAATGCATACATCTGCTACAAGTATGCTTAGGTTGCGGTAGCCTCATGTAGCCATCACACCTCACCACTCGGGCTTAGTCAACTTTCTGAAGAACTGAAATGTGTGCTCCTGCCGTGTATATTAATTTACGAAATAAATTCTGTCATATACATAATGTTCTGCACCGTACATATATATCCAGCTCACTGACGCACAGTACTGCGGCAACTGTTCTCTAAATGTTAGCCAAAGGATTCTGGGTTCGAGACTTATCAGGTTGATAATACCTATCTTGTTCATATTTCTTATCATATTTTCTGTTCAGTGACAGGGGATGTATAAGTTATGGGGAGAACATGGTCGTGTTCTCTTCAATGTAGTAGAGAGACTGAAGAGACCAAAAAGAAAAGTGCAGTCAGTACAGCAGATGTTCGACTGAGTCTCGATCCGAGAGCCTTTAGAATAGAATCCGGCGCAATGCTTCTGAGCCGCCCTTCACAGTCTGGCCCAAGTTATCTGGTAGAAGGAACAGACGCTACAGCTCCTCCGGATGGCCTGTATTGAAGTGTGGAAACTTCGTGCAGTATAGGTTGGAAATGTTTTGATTTATAGAGCCCCGCTGATGCTGCAACTTCTCCGACAAGTGAGTAAAGCAGGCAGTCTAGACACAAAGTTGCAGGCGACGCTCTTTCTCCACTTGTGGAGATTTATAAACATGAAGAGTTCTATCTCCTGCAGTCCTTTGAAAGTCAGGCCAAGTTTCAGGGGAACGTGTCTCTACCATCTTCAAGACCGAAGAGTAAGCCGAGAAATAAATCTGATTTTCTCCCTGCCTGCTTCATGTTGGTTTCTTGGCTTATTCTTCAACCCTGAAGATGGAAGAGACATGATCCTCGGAGACGTCTGTTGACTTCCAACAGACTGCGTTCTTCATGAGAACCTCCGTGAGACCGCCAACCACCACGCAACCACTGCTCCAAGCTTCCCCTGAAGTGTTCGATAGACCTGACTAGGCAGGGAATTATCATAGCCTCGGTCTTTAAGCTGGGGGCTTCATTTCTGATCTTGCATTCGGCTCGTCACATAATAAAAATATTAATTTTTCCGTTTATATTAGCAGCCTGATCGAACACGCTGCATCTGAAGAGGTGGTTAGACTGCGTGTTTATGTGTGCGGTATGAAGACATTTCGGTATTCAGTGCTGCCACCACTTCCCTCGTGGTCAAGAAAAGAACTGCATTTCAACTCATTCACGCTAATATATGCCAATTCTCTAAAAAAAAAATGAAACAAGGAAATATGAAACTACACAATTGTACAGAATTACTGGGGTTTCGAACTTTTTCCGTCGTCCGGAATTCTAGGAAATAGAATGTCAATCTCTGGACAACTCCTGTCAAAGTCAAAGTCACACTGCGACTGGCAATCAATCAGTCATTAAGTGTTGGTATCGAGCACTCTCCTGGGGCACATGACCAGATTTACCCCGCTATTTCAACATGTAAGACTAGGCTAGTTCAGCGGGAGATAACAAGAAACCATGAAATAAAAATTGCGATAGAACACGCACATGCGTGGAACTTGGAGAGAAGAGGAGGTAGAAAATTCGGCGTTGCCTTCCCATGGAAACTGATATATTAGAGGACTGCTTTCGCCTCCTTGTAATTGGATTAGTGTAGAAAACCACACGTCTGAAACTACGAAAATAACTCTTGATTCACTTGAATGATGTAACAAGCGCACTCCTTGATCCATAATCCGACACAGGAGTCAACGCTGGTCACTTCCTTCCCCCCGACATGTCGCCTGCTCTCGGCATCTGGTTCCTCCTCATGTAATATATTCGTCAGGCTAATAGGCTTCATTACAGCTAAAAGCAGAAGGACCACAATGTGGAGGATTTGCCATAACAAATAGACCTTCTAGAGAGTCCGTGTAGCCCCTTGCATGAATACCGGGACACAAGCAATCACATTATCACTGAACAACTTTAGCTCGTTACTGAATGAAGAGTGACGCAACAGAGGCATTTCAGCAAGAATATGCTTACATACGTCGGTAGGTAGTGTGACATGACGCCTGAAAGCCGGAAATCGGAGCAGAAGAGACGTTCATTGCTACGCAACGACTCGGTAATCAGGTTCCCGCTAAAATGAGCACAATGAAACATTCATACATACATACATCCACGTCTGTGTCATGCAACCTGTGACCGAACCGTTGCCTTTCGATCATCTTCTGTAACGGTAAGCTTAACTGTATTTGTAACATACAGAATGAAAAGTTCCCCCTGAAACTTCGAGAATAGGCGACGGTGTTGATGTATGCAAATTGCTTTACATGGTAGCTTTGGCTGGGTGGTAGTCTATCTTACGGCACTCGACAGAGCGACGCTACACTGTTTTCAACTTGGCCCACCTGCGTTTAAGGCGCCTTGTTAAAGAGTACCTGTTCCTAAAGGCGGGACAAAAGAGAAAAGAACAAGAAAAGTTTTATAATGCATGGATATTGGTTGTTCCTCTACTCCTCCGTCACGTTCTCTTCCGCCCATATTTCCGTATTGCACTACACTTGAAAATTTGTGCCTCGTCTCTGGAAGACAAAACTTGGGGCTTCCGTTACAGATAAAATATAACAAGAGAACTGGTGTAGGCCAGCAGCTCATTCAATAAGCCCCAGAAGAACCTGGCACAAACTCTTTCTTTAAAAACCCTTGAAGTAAGAATAAAAGAACGAAGACGGAAATGGATAAAAGCGGGGGGTCGAGAGAAACGGAAAGATGCGAAAGCCCCTCAAACCTTAAAGGAAGGAATTCAGTAAAAAGGAACAGAATAATCTTTTATAATAGACGAAATGTAAATTTACCCTCTACTCTGAATATAATGAGAAAGGAAACTGTCTCTTTTTTTTTTCGTGGTGAGTGGAAGGACGAAACTTATTTTATTCTAAAGTCTCGATTCGAAAGACGCCTCTTAAAAATTAAAACAAAAGAAGATACGCTTAGGTTATATATAAGGAAGTTTTATTTTTGCTTGGAGTGGAATGTAATACCCGGAGAACAGTTTAAATCATTGTACCCAACACAGGGTATTGTTAAGTAACGGCGAAACTTCGTTTGTACAGTATAATATTTTAGATAGCGTCTAACACGCAAACGCTAAAAAAAATAACTAATTCCACAGAGCATACCCCTTTTTAAGAAGCGGCTAGTCGAAAGTCGAGACTTCCAAAACAGAAAATCGATCGCTTTAGTTCGTAACTGGACGATAAAATTCTGTGTGAAATCTTAGCTTGTTTGAACCGGCCGCTTAGAATTTGACGTCCGTCTATCATTCAAAATTTTGGAATTGAAGGCGGGCTCTTCGTTTCTGAGCTGACTGATTACAAACATGCTGCATATTTCAGTGAGTGGTTCCGGGTATGCCCGAATATCGCTCCGAAAATAAATTCTACATCTCTGACTTGTCTGTTTGCGCATTCAGGACAGTTTACTTGAAGAAATCAATTTACCGAAGTCACAATTTGGCAGATATGCAAATAAATAATTCAAATACACACACCCCGGAAACACAAGACAGTATATAAATTTGCGTCTTAGTTCCGTCGTCAAGTAAATACTGAACTTAACGTTTTCAGCTGTAAATTAATAAGGTTAATCAATCTCTTGATGGAATTGATATAGTGCTTAATGTTTGTGTGAATGGAGCTGTGAGAAGAACTCCTGGCCTCCTTAAAGTACAGGTTGCTAACGCCATTGGGGAAGAATCCCTTGTCTACCATAAAAAAAAGTAAAGCTATCCCTGTACCAGGCCGTGAAGGCCCATAGGATTGCGAGACGTTGAGGCTCCCACATTATCTAGACAATCGCTTCAAAGATGGCGGTAAGGTTGTCAGCCTTACGCGCCGGCCGCACTTTAGTCCCCAGGAAAATTATTTAATTAATTCCTGGTACTTATTTCTGTTAGAGGCTGAGTAAACTCCAGGGCCTAGTGCGGCTGGAAGGATTAGGTCAACTGAAAAAAATCCAATGACCTCATCGGGACTTGAGCCCGCGACCTTCCGCCTTGTAGCATAGCCGCTCACCATACCTGGGTTGTCATGTCAGACTCCAGCTGTGAAGTACAATCATTCCAACTTTTTATGTGGCTCTCTTTAACTTGGTATAATGGGCCGCGCCATAGCTCAAGCGGTCAGTCGATGGCTTCCCACCGCGGTGGCCCGGGTTCGATCCCGGGTCTAGTGAAGTGGGATTTATGATGGAGAAAGTGGCGCTGGGGTAGGATTTCTCCGAGTACTTGGGTTTCCCTTGCCAATCTTCATTCCACCCATTGCCCATAATCACCCTCACCTATCATCCCCACTAGCAATAAAAAGAACTTGGTATAATACTGGCTCCCAATAAACTATCTGCATTACCTTCCGGTTCTATCTAAACACTTGCAATAATTTGCCCGAAACCATTCTATAAGTCCAGCCCTTAACTATCCATACAAATCCCCGATAATGTCCTAGGGTTAACTTCAGTGGCCACCAAGCCAGATTTAGCGGAGGGCTGCCGTACATAAATCCTATAATCTTGTCATGAAATATTTATTATTAGAAGAAGACGGCAGTCTAATGCTACCGAGTCATTTCGGAAACACTTCGAAACGCATCAGGCCAACCTATGGCACTAGATGTAATATCACATATTATAGTGATACATGCGACACAAAAACGTAAGTACACAGAACCGCAACATTTGATATATGATAACAGCACGATAAAAAATCATGAAAGTGTATATACTAGTCATATTAATACACGTTATGCTTTGCAGTACCACAGCCGCGATTGAGCGTGACGGTGGCGTTCTCATCATGATATTGACGTTCACTGAAGCACAGTGCAGTGATCTCCCAAAAAACAAAGGAAATTACCTGATGATGGCCCATGTGGCCGAAACATGGCAAAAAGTAAAACAAATATATGACATTTTAGAAAACTGGATAATCACTTTTAATGTATAGAATGTTCTTTTAATGTCATATTGACATGTATTGATTTTAACAATATCAAAAAGCGTTGAAATACATTTTTAGTGTGAAACATATTCTTAATGTATTTTAAATTGTTGCATTATTGACGGATACTTTGATAATAAAAAAACTATGGCACTATAACTCTTTTTGAGGGGAGGGGCCTTGGTCGCTTTTCAAGTTTCTTAATCATGTATACAGTCGTTATGACTCCGCAAGGCCGCGACCTACACACCGAATAAACGCACACAGACATCCATGCCTTGAGTGGGATTCGAACACACAATCCCAGCGCTTGAGCAGGCGGAGAGAGTTGATGCCTTATACCACGCGGTCACTATGATCGGCACCAGGCTTGCTCATTAAACTGANGCACATGTGGCAGAAGGCTCGAATCCACGAAACGCGACCTGGCCGGGACGGAAAGGTGCGGACAGTTATCCTCCGGACCGCCAACGGTACCAACGTCAGCAGACCTGTGCAGCTGGTCATCCCACTGGAGATCGACCAGGGTGGGGAGGATGTGGAGGACTGACGTCTCTTAAGTACAACTGCACCACCATCACATTGCTTCCTCTATGTAATACGTTCCTCTCCTAACTTGCAACCTCTATGTAGAGAGAGAGAGAATAAATATGGCTACTGTGTGTGTTGTACTGTTTTACTTGCTCCCACACAGTGTCTTGGACGTGGGACACAGACGCTAGTATTCACGCTAATGTATTTGCAGTCGCTGGACACCGTGTGTCTTGTCTGAAAGCGGCCTAAAATATTACACGGAAACTCGGGGAGAACACGCAGTGAAGAAGTTCAGTGTCTCAGCAAAATGCTGAGGTTGGAGCACAAAGTGTAACAGCACTGGGGAACGTTACAATAACAACAGCAGATTGTGCTATTCGTCTGTTACTGTAACAGCCAATAAAGAAAGCAGAGAAAACGGGAGTCAAATTGTGGACTGGACTGAAAAGAGTAGGAACATGATGAACTTCGCTGTTTCACGGAGACGGCAAGTTGTGAGGAAGAAGGAACAGTCTTTTATCACAATTCTAGTTCCTTCACATGACGAAATTACTGTAGTCGTAAAAGGTTTATTCCGGGTTCTATCTGCTGTAACCTTGACATGAATCTGAATTGCCACATTTCTTGCAACCCACTTACACCACATAACCCGACCGCACTTCGACTTGAAGACAGAAGCATATGCTAGAAGATCGCGTGGTGGGACAATTCCGCAGAACGCAGTCTGAATTCCTGTGCCTTGTTTACGGAGAGCACTAAGTTTGTTTCGTAATATTTTGTGTGTTCCTACGGTTCCGGACTCGGAAAGTAAACGGAAGCCACTGAGAGCGTTGCCTTCAATTGAAGGAACTTAAGAACTGCAAGGAATTTCTCCGGACATTATGACACCTGCAGACGACTTGCGCAGAAGCGAAAAATCAAGAGAAACAGATCTGAAGGAGCGAATTCAACACTTCAACTCGATTAACTCCACGCATTTATGTACAGACGGGGAGAAAATATTTTATACCTCCTGTCCACAGCATGCATGACTATGCAGCAAGTCTTCTGAAGCGGTAATGCTTCTTCCTCCTATTTAGGAGGTGCACGTTTCGAATCTCGGTAGCGATACTGACTATCATAGCTGATTTCATTGTTATGCCGCCCACGCCAACATTGAGAATGGAGTCAGAAAGTTCGTCTGAAGCCACAGCATGAAAAAGGAGAGAGTTTCGAGGTCGAGGTGAGGCTGAAGAGAGTTTGTGAAACAGCACTGTATATATAACTGCCGTGAACAAGGTTACAGGATCATCTACAGTGTTGCAAAGATGTGTGAACTCTGCTTAGAGGGCAAGAGGCGCCTCCAACATTACCTTCTGCATGAGCACTCACGAAGATGGATGTGCCGTCAGTCGGATGGGATTAAGAGTCCTTGGAGCTGAAGAGTTCCGATGCTGGTTAATTGGAGCAGTCGGCTCTAACAATTCCCGAGTAGATGGGGGGCTGGGGGTGTGACTTGAGACTAAATTAATTTTGTCGTTAATTAGAAATCATAGCAAACTATGACTTCCTCTGATTCCTCATAGCAGCCAATTGGAAGTGTCGTCTGTAACACTGGCTCATCTGATTCTTATAGCATATTGACTTCGGCTCTCATCTTCCCCGACAAGTGAAATATTACCCTGTCGAGCCAATTAAGGTACTTCTGAAGAATAATGAACTCTATATAAATGATCAGTTTCCTAAGTTTTAATGACTGCAGATTCTCGCTCCATTTTTTCTTAATGCAGCCATTTAAAAGTATGAAATTAATTGCTGCTTAATAATGAATAAACTTTCAAAAGGGGTTTTCTTTTTAAAATGTTTCATTTGAGAATGGGAAAACCAAAAGATCTAGGGTTTGGACGGACGTGGGTAATAAGAACACCCATTACGCATTATATTGCATA
This sequence comes from Cryptotermes secundus, assembly GCF_002891405.2. Lineage (NCBI taxonomy): Eukaryota > Metazoa > Arthropoda > Insecta > Blattodea > Kalotermitidae > Cryptotermes > Cryptotermes secundus. The sequence continues at coordinate 320,041 of NW_019739229.1, read as the reverse complement.
TGTGGTCACAAGAGGACTAAAAGATATTTGTTTTAATCTCTCCTTCAGAAAATAGTTTTGTAAAGATGAAACACAAAGAGAGGTGTGAAGTTTTTGGATGTGAAGCCGTGAAGTTTTGTAGGAATGTGCTGAATACATTTTTGAGAGCAGAACCTCCCCACCAAAACTACGCGATAACGCATCCTACGAGAAGACTATCTTCGAAACAAAAAAGTAAGTCACATTCCCCTATTCGCGCTTTCTGAACAAACAAATGAAGATTCTAAACAAATTGTAAAACGGAGGAAATAAGATTTGATATTTTCACTGCGATTGGTGATTCAGGGCAAGGGTTACTGGTTGTGACACGGTGTAGTTATGTAAAGGTTTATAAACATGCTGGAGGAACATGCTACGTCTGTCTTCAGCGTTTAAGTGTGAAAGTTTAACCTTGAAGACAGAGCCGTCATATTCCTACAAATAGTCTGTCGTCTGTATAAGCTTACCAGGCTACACGTCGGTGTCGCAATCCAGAGACAGTGTGAATAAGAACTTTTATCTATGTAAGTTTTGAGGTTTTCACGACGATGACTATGAAGAAAGTCGTCTTCTGGGATCTGGCGCCGTGTATCCTTGGTTTTCACCGACGTTTCGGAGGAACGTATCGCCTCCATCTTCAGGGCAGATGAGTCGCTTTGCGAATACAGAGAGCAGTAGCTGCAATGATTCGGAAGTGAAGAGAGCTAATTTATATAGGAAGCAGGGAGAGGGGTGGTTGGGAGAGGGGACCAATGGGAACAGTGAACAGCGATTAAGGCCATATATGGTCTGGGGGGAACCGGCCAGTGAATCCAGGCAACTTGGAGGTCAATAGCACGGAGGTAGCGGGTAAACAGGAGGAACCGGTTGGCTGGGGACAGGCTACTGACGTCAATGACATGAACTGGGACAAGCTACTGACGCCAATGACATGAACTGGGGTGGCTTTGTGGAGTTCTCTTGAGAGAAGTTTATGGAGAAGGTGTGACTACCGAATTTATGTGATGTAGAGGGTTGGTGATGGAGCAGTCCCTTTTTTTAAAATATACTTTAACAATTATTTCAAGAAAGTGAGAAAATTCACAGAAGACTTTGGTTAGTATGCAAAACCATATGCGTAGAACTCAAGATATTTCATCAATGAAATGGAAATGGTTGAATGAATTTGAGCTTTTTGAAATGAGTACTGTTGTAGAAGGGTCGGTTACTAGCTAAATATTAAATTTTAAGTAAATTATAAATTGAATATATACACACAGGCCTAGTGTTCACTATATCTAGTTGAATCTCAGTGCAGTATATATGCACTGTCATACCAAAGAACAGTGAAAACCTTACCAATGTACCTGTAAAATATATGTACGTGATTTAAAAAAAAGTTCATCATCATGTCACTGACATCAGTAGCTTGTCCCCAGTTCATGTCATTGACGTCAATAGCCTGTCCCCAGCCAACCGGTTCTTCTTGTTTAACCGCCACCTCCGTGCCACTGACCTCAAAGTTGCCTGGATTCACTGTCCGGTATCCCCCCTTTCGCCCACCAGTCCATATATGGCCTTAATCGCTGTTCACT